>NC_085868.1:2984246-3089246 GCF_034702125.1 Engraulis encrasicolus
GTCTTAATATAAATACTTAACAAAAGTTATCCAGACATCATGGTGCCCCCCACAAAGATCAAAGAAGCTTAAGGTCACTCACACTTCGCAACAATTTTTCTCATACACCGTAATGGTTTTTCTCAGCTCCGCAATGGTTTTTCTCATACACCGCAATGGTTTCTCATACTCTGCAACATTTTTCTCATACACCGCAACAACTGACCTAAGTTGTGGTGGAAAAGGCAAAATGTTCACAGAAGTGAATTAAATGACTAAAATACAATAAAATACAATATTTCTACATTTTCCCCAACAGTTGAGGGTTAGGACACCAGGAGGGAACCTGCCAAGGAACTAAATCAGTGCAAGATCACCACTATTGTGATATCATGTTGCGGTACTGAGAATTTTGGTGCTCTGGCCGATTAAAATGACACTGAATATTCAGAAAAAATACGATTTCATGACAAAAAATGATGTTTTCAACTATTTCAGACCCCCATCTTGCAAAACCAAGAGGAACATTGAATTTAAATGTCTTTTCAAAATGTTGAGGTTTGTTCCATTTGAAACCTGGTTTTCGTGAACTTTCGTTGGACTAGTCAGGCAGCATGGTGTTGTCATGTTGGTCCTCTGATCCGATTCCGGTGTGTGTGTGTGTGTGTGTGTGTGTGTGTGTGTGTGTGTGTGTGTGTGTGTGTGTGTGTGTGTGTGTGTGTGTGTGTGTGTGTGTGTGTGTGTGTGTGTGTGTGTGTGTGTGTGTGTGTGTGTGTGTGTCCAGCTGCAGCAGCACTGAGCCAAAGCACATCAGAGATTGATGGACATACAGTACCAAAGCTTTCCACAGCAGCCAGAGCCTGAGGGAGAGAGAGAGAGAGAAAAGAGCCCACGCTGAGGATGTGTTGGAGGACAGCAAAAACACTTTTGAATCCAGACCCCCATTATTTCTGGAAACCATGGTTGCTAACCAGTAAGCAAATTTGTAGGTCACCAATAGGAAATTGCATTGCCACCAGCTGAGTTGTTAGCGTATGTAGTTAGCAACAACACTGTCCGGAACACACGCCAGATCACTGACTCGCACAGAAACCAAAAGAAAACCATCAACACAGCCTGTATTCAGGAAAGGTTGGAGGATACAGGCTGTAAGACAGTAGAACCAGACACACGCAAAAACACGGTAGAATCAGGTTTAACATAGCTAACGGCACATGCACACAAGCACGCAAATCAAAACAAAGGTCTGGGTTTCCACAGAGCCGCAGACATACAGCCTGATTAAATCATCAGTAATGGAAATGAAAACTTGGGTGTGTTACCTAGTACGTGGATTGGACTTATGCGCTCACTTGCACACGCACACGCACCCACACGTCATGCGACAACATCACAGAAAACTCAATTGAGATCCGCCTTGATGGCATAGAACTAAATGTGTTGCCTCAATTCTGGGCCACCCTGATGATCTGATGCTGTGGCTCTCATACTATAAAGCAGGTCAGACTTAAGTATGAAAAATGTGTTGTGCATAAGACAGCCTGCCTTTGGCTGCTTCTATTTAGCGTGTGTGTGTGTGTGTGTGTGTGTGTGTGTGTGTGTGTGTGTGTGTGTGTGTGTGTGTGTGTGTGTGTGTGTGTGTGTGTGTGTGTACTGAGCCTCAGCTGGCATTAATGTTTTACAAGGCCAGGACAGTGCAGGATAGAAGTCGGCGTGGTGACGCACTCTCCTACCTCACAGAAGGAGTCACTGCAAGGGCACCACTGCACAACTAAACCTGACACACACACACACACACACACACACACACACACACACACACACACACACACACACACACACACACACACACACACACAGTTTAATTGTACGCATCAATCACACACACAGTTGCTGTGCCCATCACAGATTGAAACCATCACCTAATGCACAACACACACAGATGCATAATCATACACTAACACACACAGACACACACAAGAGACACACAAACAATGTTGTGGCCATTAGAGTGAAACAATTGCATCATTCACACAAACACAGACTGTGACACAAGCTGCCACTAGGGCTGTAACGGTTACCGGTTTTCACGGTAACCGCGCTTAAATATGATGACGGTGAAGATAACCGTCTGAATTTTAAAATACGGTGTTATCTCGGTGGGTTACCTTACCGCACACCGTTACACCGGGATATCTTTCATCCCTGACACTCCTACATAGTTTGACGGTGACGAGACGTGAGTGACAATATCTGCATTTCCATAACTCCGTTATAACCGTACAGAATGTTAACAGTGGAATCGCTTATAGTGGTCACGTTTGTCCGAGGAGCCAATTTGAACACTGTAAGCGGTTGATTACTAAAACCGAATTTGTATTATTTCACCTCTTTTTTGTCTCTACCTGTCTGCCAAAAATGAGCGCTGAGAAAGACGAGGCTTATATGCATTTCGAAGCATAGACCACGCACGGGTCATCATCTCTTATGATGTCAAATAAGCTTGTAAAGTTCCCATTCGACAAACGTCTTCTGGCGAGTTTCTGCACAGTGTGATTCAGGTTATGCATGCAAAACGCGGCTAGACTGGGCACTTGAAATTGCTACACCGATAAATTTGCATAGCCTGCTGTAGTAGCCTAGCCTACAACGTGTTTTTGTGACACAGTTTTAAAAAGCCACTATAAACTGCTTGGAATTGGGAAAGTCGCGCTGGGCTTGCTGGCATAGGAGAGATGAGAAGGGCGAGGGGGAGTGGGAGGGACTCGTGGGGAGACGCAGCCTGGAGCAGTTTAAACAGCCTCCTGGGGAATGCCAAGCTTCGCCGAAACATCTCGTTGGCTCGTTTTTGGTAATTTTTCATACGTGTCGAAGAGCCTATGTTTTTCATTCCCAGAATATGAGAGCCATGATTCACGTGCTTGCTGCCCGGTGTCAACTCGTTAGGCTACGTTGGCTAGCGAGACAGAGGCATGTGTGCACAGCCTCATCACTAGAGAGGTTCTGTGTAAACAGGTTGCGTTGCGTCCCCACTCACTAGTCGAGCCATGCCTGCAGTTCACTGCGGTGCTGTCGGGAGAGCACAACCCATTCACTGTATGGAGTTTGCACAGTCCGCATATCTGAAGTTACCGTGACCATCTGTTTTCTTATTTCGGGGAAAAACACATATCTAGTATCTGTACCGGTACATGGCGCATGGCCATATGTGTTTACTAACTGTAAAGGGGTCACGTGAAAAGGCGTTGGTCATATGGAGGTAGTCCATTCGAAAATGCAAAAGCACCAGGGGAGGGAAAAAAATCTGCGATCGTAACACAGTAAACTGGTTTAGTTATAGTCGGGTTGCACATGTGGTTGAAATACAGTGAAAAAACTACATATGCTCTAACCCCATGGATGCTAGAGGAGCATTTTGACACCATGCATGCTAGGATTTATCCACGTTTTCGATGTCTACTCATAGAAAGGTATGGAGACGCCGTGAAAGTGGGGGCTTGGGGTGAAATTTGAAACGTGACATTTTGTAATAAATTAACAACAATAACGCACAAACAATATGTTCAAATATCTGTAAAGTAGTGCTAAAACATTCTTCAGGGTCTAAGCTTTCAAATACTGTTCCTGTGTTTATTAGGCTACACGAGGATTAGGCTATAAACGATTGCACAATGTAAGGTTTTTGTTCGAGGTTTGCGGTACCATGTCGCCTTTAGTGTCGGCATTAAAAAAAATTAAAAAAAAACGCGATAATACCGTAAACCGTGGTAATTTTGGCCACAATAACCGTGAGCCTAAAATTTCACACCGTTACAGCCCTAACACACACACACGCACAAACACAGAACACTTGGCCACCCATTACGGAGCAAAATCATCACCTCGAAGCTGGAAGGTCGTACGGCCCTCAAGGCAAACGACTGAAGGTTATTGAAGCATCCTCCTCCACCTCCTCTGACCAAGGTGACACACACGCTGCCTCAGTCACCTGTTCCCTGCATCCTTGGCTTTTAACAGCTGGACGAACTGGTGTGTGTGTGTGTGTGTGTGTGTGTGTGTGTGTGTGTGTGTGTGTGTGTGTGTGTGTGTGTGTGTGTGTGTGTGTGTGTGTGTGTGTATCACTGTGTATAGTATATGCAGAAGAGGCTGCTCTTATATTCCCTTGCGCTAATAAACTAGCAGCCAGATGATGAAGGCATGAATATTACATGAGTTCTCATTCTATTCTATTAGCCAGGGAAGCATTATACCATCACAAGCATCAATACACCACTTCGCTAGTGTACCAGTACAGTAGATTCATATACTGTAGCTTAGGAGCGTGCACCTGGCAGGACACGTGCTAGATCAGTAGTTCTCAACCATTTTTGAACAAACGCCCCCTTGACCTCATCATAAGCCTCCAAACGCCCCTTTCACCACATCATAAGCCTGCCACCATCGTTGAGAAACACTATGCTAGATCTACACATGTTTCAGCTTACAAACACCCTCTCATTCTGTATGGGCTTGCCTTCTTTTGCATCTGAACTCTTCCTAATATGGGAATAAAGTTCAGTATGTGCAGTAGGCTCTACAGAGATGATGGTTTTCCACAAATGTACAGCTCTGTCTCAGAACAGGCCTTTGGTGTTTGGAACTAGCCTATTCACCTGCGACATACAGAACAGCATGCCCCTCACCATCCTAATGCTGATGTTACCAAACTCTCAGGCAAACCAAATCGCTTGGCAGGTCACTGCACCATCAATGTTGGAACACAAACGCGCACGCACACACGCACACACACAGGAAAACCAAGCCATTGGCACAATTTGGCAGTTGGGAAACAATTGCGCGTGCACACACAAACGCGAACAGAGCGGGCTGTGCCTGTCATGATGACAATCCTGTGTCATCGTAAGGTCATGTTTTCACTCGAGCTAGTCAAATCAGCTTACTATGCTGACAAGCTGCATGTGTGTGTTTGTTTGTGTGTCTGCATGTCAATGCACGTGTGTGTGTATGTATGAATGCACGTATGTAAGTGTGTTCCTCACTGTATGCGTGTGTGTAAACAACACCACGTTAGCACAAATTTTTTTTGCAAGCTGCACAACACTGTATCCTGACACAGACTTTCTGTCTGTCTGTCTGTCTGTCTGTCTGTCTGTCTGTCTGTCTGTCTGTCTGTCTGTCTGTCTGTCTGTCTGTCTGTCTGTCTGTCTGTCATTGCAGGGCAGCCATTCTCAGCCGTCTAGCCGAATCTGGAAAAAGACCTTACAGAGTCACACACACATCAGGTGTTTCATGAAGGTACTGATGGAGCTGACACATTAGTGCAGTATTGGGCTAGCAGCATAGTAGCTTGTTAAACATCTCACTACACAACCACAATTACAAAGCTTGGCAAATTTGCACTTTTAGAGAGGCCTGGTGCTGCTCTCCAGTTAGATAAATGATATTCCAGCCTGCAGCACTCTCTGTCATAAATTGAAACACAGTTGCCAGAGAGAGAGAGAGAGAGAGAGAGAGAGAGAGAGAGAGAGAGAGAGAGAGAGAGAGAGAGAGAGAGAGAGAGAGAGAGAGAGAGAGAGAGAGAGAGAGAGAGAGAGAGAGAGAGAGAGAGAGAGAGAGAGAGAGAGAGAAAGAAAGAAAGAAATGAGACACTGGGAGACAGCAAGCGGAGCAAAGGCAAAACTACTGTCGTCAGCCTCTATTAAAAGCAAAATCGTGCCTGTCTGCAGCCAGAATGGATCCAAGTATGAGCAGCATACAATCTCAAGCACACAAAGTCCCAAGCCTGGCAAGCAAACAATTAATTAACTTAACCCTGCAACAAGCTCCAGCCTCTCAGCTACGCTGCACAAGGGCAATCAACAAGGCTGACGCACCGGCAGATGCAGACCAGACACACTGTAGGACGACACCGTCCGCTTGAGCCTTTTACACTCAAACCAGCCAAGGATAACATGACGGAACAAGATAGCCGCAAGAAAGGTCCAGAAAGAGGGACGAGGAGGACATCTTTTCAATGCATTTTCCAGGCAATCCTACACCACCACCACCACCATCCCCCCACCACACACACACAGACACACACACACACACACACACTTTCACTTTGCCCCCCTCCAATCCCCTCCAAGCTCCCATTCCATTGGAATACTTTCCATGGTAGCTAACTCATAATACAGCCTCCAGCCAGGCCTATGAACCGCGGCACACATCTCGAGATGCTAGCTGCGAGCTACGCTACTGCTGCTTCGTGGAGCCAAGACCAGACAGGCCAAGACACTATGAAAAATGACTCACTTTTGATAGCTTAATTGCGCACAACACTAAAAAAAACATGACTCACTGTTAATGCTGCCTTTCCCCCCTTTCATTGTTGTTTAGTAAATACGTAAAGAAGAACCATGTTCATTCATCTGTTTGTTGTTTATGTCCTACTTTGTTAGTCACTTTGAAATAAGTGTCTGGTAAGTGTAATTTGATGGTGGAAATGTGCACCAGGAGAAAAAAAAGAAGTGGGTGAGGATTTCCCCTTTTCATGAGGGGAAAGCCTGCTCCTAATTTCCCCCAAAATGAACGCTTTCTTAATTTGCCAACTTTATAACAAGCCACCCCATATGTCAGAACCACTACTTAGGGCCAGCGAGTACCACTAAAAGAAACCCAGACTCGGGAAAAAAAGTGGTTAAAAAAAAATAGTTCCACAGCTTCCTGTGACGCGAGCAAGCTAAAGCCCCTGTTTATCGTGCCCAGAATCAATCAGGAGCTTTTTTCCAAGCCCCTACCACCACCACAAGGGCCACAGGCCGCTTTGGCCGGGCCCAAGACAAAGTCATCTAAAAGTAACCCAATTCTGGGCCCCATCTATCCCTGGCCTGGGGAAACGTTCCCGTTTGTACTCCCCTGACCACCACCACTGCGGCTGGAAGAAGATCTCTCTGCAGGACTGGAAATTTGACTCCTCTGCCTGGGTCTCTCACACATCACACAGGGGAGGAGAGAGAACAGAGGAGATGAGTGGAGAGGCCAGGACAGGAGATGAGAGGAGAAGAAGAGGAGAGGACAGAACAGAAGAGAGAGGAGAGAAGAGGACAGGACAGGAGAAACCAGAGGAAAGGAGAGAGGAGAGGAGAGGAGAGGAGAGGAGAGGAGAGGAGAGGAGAGGAGAGGAGAGGAGAGGAGAGGAGAGGAGAGGAGAGGAGAGTGCCTATCAATGGGAGCTAGTGGAGGTAGCGGAGGTTCCACTAGTAGCTTATCACCTCCTCAGACGACTGTAGGAAACGCCTGCCATCCCTTTTACAACAGGTCCCTTGAATTTCATATCACCTACTATACACCTCGAGGTAGACAACATTTCAATACAATACAGTGAGCCCCGCTGTAAGTAACCAACTGCAGCGCAGTAAGAGATGAGGGCCTAATTTACAGGGTTAAGGCCCCTCACACTCTACACAGAGTGGCACAGTCAGCTAGTTGAGTTAGCAGAGGTGACATTGGTCAGCTTATCACACCTCCTCAGACCATTAGAAAACGCAAATGACTGAAGAAGTCTGCCACCAGCTCCAAATGAAACCAGACCATCATGCTCCACATCCAGGGCTTTTATGCTCACCAGTCAACATTTGGTTTATTATGGAGCCACGCTTTTGGTCACAGTTGTCTTTTTTCTACCATGACAGCACACACTTAAGTTACATAGTTTCTGACATAAAGGTCAACCATACAAACCAAGTGTAAGATGCACAAGCAACATAATATAGTCTAGTGCGTCATAACCAAGAAGAAACCACCCGCCAAACTGGCTTAGTGATACTGAAACCATTACAAGCCACAGCCAAGTTTTACCAGCATTTGGCTCGTTGGTCCTATTCACACCAAGACCTTGAGGAAGAAAAAAAAATGTCAACAGCACAGTCAGACCCTTTACTAACTGATGTGTGCAACGGGGAATGGCTACTTTACAAGGCTACCTCAATCTTCACACAGTAGAAAGGAGCAAGCAGGGGGGAGCTAGTCAAGATATTGAAGGTCACATTAGGTAGCTTATCACCTGCTCAGAGAAGCTAAGAAATGTCACCATTCACAAGCAGTCTGGCAAAACCAGACCCTCAAACTTCATAACATATCCTACACTTCCGTGAAGAAAACATGGCTCAATACAACACAGTTAAACCTGTTGCAAGTTAAGCTTGTGAAGTGAAATGTATAGGGGGTTCTGGTTTACAAGTCAAGGTCCCCTCATACATCTCACAGGAGGGAGGAGAGGGCAAAGGGGAGCTAGTGAAGCTAGCCGGGGTTACAGTAGCATATCATCACCTTAACATCGGACCTCAGAATAAGTATGTCTTGACAACTCGTCTAGTAAACCAGCCTTTGCAGGCTTCTTTGTATTTTCTACAGGTCT
This sequence comes from Engraulis encrasicolus, assembly GCF_034702125.1. Classification (NCBI taxonomy): domain Eukaryota; kingdom Metazoa; phylum Chordata; class Actinopteri; order Clupeiformes; family Engraulidae; genus Engraulis; species Engraulis encrasicolus. The sequence continues at coordinate 2,992,624 of NC_085868.1, forward strand.
ACTGCCTGGTTTCGGAGCAATTACCATGTTTGGCAAGCACAATCTATCTACATTGTAGCCTTGCCAATCAGTTGGTTCACCAGGTTGAGGGAGAGAATAGTAGAATTTTAAATGTCTTAAAATAGAGTCAGAGATTGTAAATTCTACCCTCTTCCTGTATTGTCATTGATGTACTGTGCTGGATATGTCGATGTGTATTCCCTCCCTCTGTTAGGGTTCTTTCCCCCTCACACTGGAGAGCTCCATTAGCATTCCATCACCTCATCAGGTGAGGTAAGAGGCTTGGCATCGCTTTTTACAACCCTCACAGACAAAGGAAACGCTCCATTTGAATAGCGCAACAGCGGCCAGAGATACAGTAGTCAGATACTGATCAAAACAAACAGCAATGGCTTCACGGTCACTGCCTTCCTTCTCTTCGCTTGGTCGTCTAAAACACAGGCTTGACCAGAGCTGTTCTCTGTGAAAACACAGTGGCCGACTATGTAAATCAACTCTTCAGCTTTCTGAAATGAAGACACATTGGCTTCAACAGGAAACACTGCTGATTCCTGTCAGTAATAGTGACACTATGGCCAGTGGCAGTGGAGTACAATGAGGCGTGAATTCTGCCCTACAAAGGCAACAGCAATACAGGAACATTGACACTGAGAAAAAGGCCTTCAAAATATTGGTATTAGATTGGATAATGTACTGAAACGGGACACATTTAGGCCATGAGGCTTTGTCAGAGGATAAAGGAGGTGTCATGAAGACACCAATTTTGGCATCAATTTTGACAAAATATTTAGTTACTGCAATGTGTAGGGCCGTATTGTGTGCAGTGTAGAATGCAACTGTCAGGTTGTATGCAATTGTGCCGTTGAAAAGTGAGACTGTGCAGTTTTTGCTGTCCTCAAACATAAAAACACACATTATTTCATACACATCTCCTTCCAGTCTCAAGCACTGAGCTACTATGCAACTGTGCACGCTTTTTTGTCTCCAATAAACACAAATACAATTTCCCACACACAATCTAGTACACAACCGTGCAGAAGAGTGACTGTGCAGTTTTTGTCGTCTCTAGACAATCACTTGCACTTGCAAATGTGGCATGACACAAAAACACACTACACATCACAGAGACAGCTCATCTCGGCACGTCTTTCTCACCTTGAAGTTGCTGGAGTTGACCCAGGTGGAGGCGATGCTTTCCACCATGCGGTCCAGCAGCGTCTGGTCCTGCTCCAGGTCCTGGGAGCGCTGCGGGTCCAGCACGTAGTCTATGATGTCCTGGCCCACCTGCAGCCGACGGCCCAGGTCCTTCTGCATCACCTGCGCCACACACTGCTCCATAGTCTCCATGATGACGAGTCCAGACTCCCAAGTACCGTTTCCACAATTCAGTTAAAGGCTATAGGCCTCAAATAATAATTTTCAAGGCAACGTGCAAGAACAACACTAAACACAAAGATAGAAGGGGAAAGAAGGGGGAGTAAAGGGAGAGGTCTTGTGAGTTTGTGGCCAAAGAAGGCCACAAAAGTGTTTGCTTTTCGTGTCTACAACTACCCAAGCAGTCTACCCAACACTGGCTGGGTATACGAGAGGCCCGGGAGAGTAGATGCAGTTCTGTAAACGGTGCTGGTGACGGGCATCAGAGGAAGAAGCGGGCTTCGACTGAGGTGTCCGACTGGTGGTGCCCAGGTCCTTGCCAAACCCAAACCGCTGCAGAATCCACGACAGACGAGACATCTGCAGGTCTAGGTAACGGCAAAACGCGTCGGCCTCCACGGATGATTTGCCAGTCACTGCATCAGTCCAATTTCTACAATAACATCCAGACAAGCGACAGGATGAGTCGGACTGTAGTAGCCTACTATGACAAGACATAAACAAAGCAGTGGTAATGTTGCAGCACCCCTCTAAATCACACGTAAAAACGTCATTACAGACATGAAGATCTCTAATATTATCTAAAGCGGCAATGAGCATTCCCGATTAGAAGCAGTTACAAAAAAATAAGACTAACAGTATTATGAATCTTGAAACTAGCAACAAAAACTGCTGACTCAGAAGAAGTGTCGATGCTTTAAATGTAGAATAACAGTGAGTGCCTTAAGTGCACACAATGTAACGCGTACGAAAAACCCATTTCGAGTTGACATGAGTTAACTAGCTGCCCAACTAGATAACTAATTGACTTTGTATGGGAACTGCTAGACGCGCGCATGGCTGCACATTGATGTAGCAAAAACCTTTCACAGCAAGGCAAGAAATGCAATCTTCAACACATTGTGAAGAAAGGGCGTGGATATGGACTTGGCATCTGCATTCAGATCCAAGGATTAAATAAAATATCGCTATTAGCTTGTTGTTATCAACGGAATGTAGGCTTAATTACTTCTGGCTAGTGCTAGTGTGGTTGGTCTATCCCTACAATAAATCAGCAGCTAGCTAAGAAGCTAGGTACCGTTAGCCTAGGAAAACCAAGGCCTCCTTTGCCACTTCCATTATTTACAAACAGAGCAACATTCCCACACTGTAACCGCCACTGGCGAACCGCAACTTCATGTAGCCAATGTTGTATGTGTGGCCAATTGTTGTAACAATGTAATAATCTAAATTAAGCGGCATCGATAACCCGCTAATTAGCTTAGTTCACCAGACAGCTCGTCACTTTACCGCGTCTTTAATGCAGTGGTTCTTCACTAAGGTCTTGGGTCTTTCGGTTGCATAAAGGCACCGTGGACGTGCATTACGACAAATACATTTTTACAGGTATGTAGAAAGACGGAAGGCAACATAAAGGGATGATGCTAGCGTGTGTTTGACCAACCAGCAAAAGTTAGCTACTTAAAGGATAGCATAAATGGATAGGTCGTAGAACTAGGGATCTTAAATTTAACCGCTTATGTGAGAATACATCAACGGTTTGGTATCGTTGGCTGTGCAAGATGATTGGCCATTCGTAGATTTAAAGCCCAAACCTCAATATTTTCCGTGTAGTTAGTTTAGAGGCTAATTGACATTTCAAAATAAACAAAGCAAAGGAGAAGAAACTATTTGTGTTGACTTAAGAACTTCAAACCAGCTACTGAACCCAACTCAACTCGATCCGAGTTTCTAGTTCTATATTTTGCAGAACCAGTTTAGCTATAGAACTAGACCATGCAATATGGAGATCCACGTAAACAAAGAAAATTATAGCAGGAAGGCTACTTGCCTTGTTATTCCCTCCGTGCATCAGCCAAAATTAATATCGAGTCGGCTTGTTGAATTTCCAACACTTCTGCATACACAGCTCACAACTCCTCTCCGCCCCAAATGTTGCGTGTTCGCGTTGGCAACATCAAAGGTCTTCCGCGCACGCGCCAAGTCTACAGAGCAGCAGTGGCTAGTGGATTCTATCCTATCGATGGGATCACAGACCTAGGTCTGTGGATGGGATTGTCTCGCAAATATTATCTTCTCGTCCCATTACTTTAATAACTTGCAAACATTTGGTGTCGAATACCCTGTCAGGAATTTACTTTTATTTGAGTTGTGATTTTTTTTTTTAAACCGCATGCAATGCTGTGAATTAATTTGTTGTAAGGGATTTTCACTTCAATAATAGGTAGCTACTGATCTAGACTAGGCCTACTATTCCCGTATAAACACGGGCAAACTGTCCTCATTGTTTTCATGCCCTGGCTTGTATGAATCCACGACCGCTTGATTGCTACATAGTATTCAGCTTCCTCACTGAGCCCAATACATTCTGACTGTCCATTTGAAACCAGTCAAAGTAGCCAGGGCCTGAAATTACTTGGGCTCTGAAATTACTTGGTCGACGTTGCCCTCTGCTGGTGGATCTAAACATTGCAAAAAGAGTTAGAGAGGGAAAAGTCACTGAATTTTTTTATGACCACAATATCATATATTATCACATTTTAAAGCCTTGAAAAAAGTCTCAAAGCTTTGAAAAAGTGTCAAGGCTTTAGGCTAAATGCTTTGGAAAGCATTCATTTTAAACAGTAGATAACATCTCTGTTTAACATTCACAAAACCTGTTTTTCAAGAAAATATTGCCTGAAACTTTAGTGACTTGAAAATGTCAACAAATTAATCTTTCCCTGCTATCATGCATAAAAGACAAAAGCACCCACCCAGATCATGTGTTTGTCAGCTCGGTGCATGGGGACTCACAGAGAGAAAAGGATGGGTTTACTAGGCTAAGTGTTTTCTGAAAAGTTTCTCCTTTTCGTCTCAGGTGTCAACTCCATGTGCTGTAGCGCCGTAGGCCAACACAAAGAGGTGTGAACGTCAAGTTCAGAAAGTTTAAAATCCTTGCCATGTTTTCTAACACAACTGACATATCTAACCTTGTAGCTGATGAAATTGAGTATAATTAGTTTATTTGAAGCAGATTGGATCATATTTGTGTGACAGGGTTTTTTTTTCTGATCCTAGAAATTTGCCCCTGGTGGTAGGCCTATATGATATGGGAGAGGCGGTCACATGATGGCATTAAATGTGATTTATTTAACCGTCGATGGGAGACCAGAGCAGGCTGAATTCCCCAGCGCCTGCCCAGCACAGGATGTGACAGGACTCGCAGCTTTTTTGGGGGACTCTTTTTGTGAGTCTCCATTTAAGTTTTGGTTATTATCACTCTGGTAGTTTTGCTGACTAAAAAAAAAACAGGAATAAAGTAGAAATGAGAGAGAAACGAGAGTGAAAACGTCCACCAAGGAAGATGTTTGATAAAATATTTGGCTATGTTACAGCCTATTTTTGTGTGAAGTCTTTCTGCCTTGTTTTTGTGGAGTAGAATCTGGAATGTCAAAATAGCCCTGTCCCGTAATGGTGAATCTTGATCCGGATCACCCCCAAAATGTAATCACTTGTTCCTTTTGTCATTCACAACTCCACAGTTTCATCAAAATCCGTTCATTACTTTTTTAATTATTCTGCTGAAAAACAGACATAAAGACAAAACAAACAGACAGACAAACCAAAGTGACCGAAAACATAACCTCCTTGGCGGAGGTAGTGCAAATACAAATGAACTCCACTAGTTTTAAATAAATGGCCCTCTAGTTTACTTTTTGACCTTTCCTCCTTTTATAAGCTTACCTTTCCAGTAGCTAATCACTGGCTGCCAGTGTGATTTACGCTATAAGTAACTCTTCTGATAGTCTATAAGTCTATAAGTCACTCAACTATGAATCAAGCGAAAGGGAGTTTTTCCTCACCCCTGATGCCACCAGGGGCCGCACCTGAGCGCCCAATCTCTGTGTGACTATCTATGACTTATGATAGGCCCAGCCACTATGGACCTTACACATCTAAGAATCCTGGTCCTAACCTACGTTGACCTTATGACTCTACATTCTCTGTCTATCTCTTCTTCCTCTGCCTTCCTGCTTTTTCTGCCTCTCCTCTATACCTCTCCTTTTAAATCTATCTCTAACAATGTTTCTTTTTTCCCATTTGATAAGCACTTTGAGTTACATGCCTTGTATGACACAGTGCTATACAAATACAATTATTATTATTATTATTAGTATGCTTGCCATGCGGCAAGCATACTATTGTTATTCCCCCGTTTCCCGTTTCTTTTTATTAATTTTCTCCTTCCGTCTACGAACCATTCGTTTTGAAGAACCGCTCAAGGTAGAAAATCCGTTCAAAGACCGAAACGTTCGGCTTGATAAGACGACCAGGTTTTGTATTTTTCACAGGGGTACCTCAAACTCTGTAGCGCCACCAGCAGGTCAAAGTTGCAAGTACATTACATGCTGTAACTTTTGAACCGTTGGTCAGAATTTCAAAAACTTGGTATCCCTGGAATCCTTGGGCCAAGCCGAATCCAATGCACTCTATGACGTCATTTTCCGCCTGGAAAGTTTTTCCGCCATTTTGAATTTTGTGAAAATCAATAAAAATGATGCCCCGCCCACAAATTTTGATCGATCGTCACGAAAATTCTAGGAGGGCATCTTTGGACTGAGATACATCTACCCTAAAGGTCCTGGAACGATTGATCAAACCGTCTTTAAACAGAAGCCAATCAAATTTGGCGGCGAAGACGCCAAACAGGAACTGAGCTCATATCCCGGCAACGGCTACTTGTATCAGAACCCAACTTTATATCCATCATCGAGACTATCCCCAGAGGAGACATAAAAATGTACGTGTAAATAAGCCACTAGGGGGCGCTACAATAAGCAAAAATGTGTTTTTGCGCATATTGGCCCGTATTGACTTCATATCATCAAACGCTTAGTATCACTGAAATCTTTGGGTCAAGCCGAATCCAACGCATACTATGATGTCATATTTACCATCATGAATTTCCCGCCATTTTGACATATTCAAAAATCAATAAAAATGAAGCTCCGCCCACAATTTTTGTCTTTTCGTCCTACAATTTTTATCAGACCACCAATGGACTATTCAGCACCTATGCTAACAGTTACAGACCAATAGCTAAAAGCATCGGCTCAAAGCAGCCAATCAAAATTAACAACAAAGGCAAACGTACCGTCAAAACAGGAAGTTAGCTCATATCTCAGCAACGCCTTGACGGATCTTAACGAAATTTCTCACATATGATCTCCAGTACACCATGATGGTACCTACCGAATTCAGTGCAATATGGCCACTGGGGGGCGCTACAGTTAGTGAAAATGTGTTTTTGCCAATATGATACATACCAAACAGGAAGTTAGCTCATGTCTAGATGGTTAACTGTTTGTTGTGTATGCATGAAGGGAAGCGTATGCATGAAGGGCAACACATGCATGAAGGGCAAGGCATGCATGAAGGGCAACGAATGCAAGACGGGCAAGCATACTCCAGCATTTTCTGTGAGGAAATGCAATCTAGTTATTATTATTATTATTATTATTATTATTATTAATGTCTTACACCCTAAATATATTATAGATATACTAGACTAGAGCAATATCATCCTAAAAGATGTCTTGGGTCTTCAGAGTCTCCTCTACTGGTTGTGCCTATAGGTAAAATCCACATTTTGTTACCAAGTTTAAATTAGAACTACCCCAACAGTATATATTTTTTTAAAGAAATTAAAAACATTTTAACAGCTTTGGCTAGTTACAGTGTCACAGAGTACATTATACTCACATTTTTGCAGATTTGTAGGTATCTTTTCATGGGAAAACATTTAAGAAATTTCACTTCAATGCAATGAACAGAAGCAAACGTACAACTTGTATAACCTTTTCAATTTATTGTTCATTCAAAATAATTTGGAATATAGCCGTTAATGACGCAAAATGTAGCCTACCTCACAAAAGTGAGGTAACGTTAAAATAGAGACAATCATGACCTGCTTCGGTAATCACCAGAATGATGAATCGCAACTTCTCTGGTTGTGCAAATGTTTTGTGTCTACATTTTTCAATTCCGTTACTGAAATGTATATAAAATATTGTACTCAATACTTAACTCAATGACTTTAGTCATCACCGAATTTTCTCTATCATTTTAAAACATGAACAGAGATAATGTATCCAATGTTTGTTTTGTGTGGGTATAGAAGAAACATTGTGAGGTGAGATGGAAGTTTTGGGATGTTGGAGAGTTTGAGGTCTGTTCAGGCCAGAGTTGGGCTTTGGAGGCAGCAGCTGAACATCCTGATAAACCAGGAACGTTTGCCAGGCTTTGGTCCATCAGCAGCAGTCAGCGCCGGTGTCTCTGCATGCTTGCCTGCTGGTGGGTGGAAATAAACATAGAACAGTTAATGAACAACAACAACAACAGAAGCAAAGGAAACCACTTATGAAGAGTGATCATTAAAACAAACCCTATACCTATGTCACAGTTGGCGATTGGAGACACCTTTGTGCTGCGTCTCTTTGGAGTCTAGGACAAGTGAAAGAAAGTTGCAAACATTGCTTATGTCACCATGCTGTCAAAAACAGCATTCATAAAACATTCATAAAACTATAAAATGGTAAAATTCATAAAATGGCTGCCAATCTTTTCTTACCTTGAGTCGAAATCTGGAGAATCTTCCTGCTTTTTGCTTTTTGTCACCTGCAGTTGCGTGCACAGGCCCAATTGAGGATGAAGCTGTCTGTGCAGATGGGGGGACATCAGTGACTTCTGCGCTATTCCTGAACAGTTCTCTCAACTTAGTCAGAAAGATGTTACCAACGCCATCCTCTGGATTCACTGCCCTCTGCTGGATGGCTTCAGAGCCAAACTCCTTCAGCAGGAACCCATCCATTATCCTGTAAATGGTCTGGATCTTGATGTTGTTTAGGTGATCATGCATATTCAGAGCTCCAGGAGCTCCACCAAACGTTGACAGGACTTTGTCAATAAGATCTCCATACTTCTGATCATTGCTCATTTCCTGTTTTGCAGCTGATGCGTCCTTCTGAAGCATGATCATCAGCTCGTGGACCATCAAGTTGGTGAAGAAACTGATCATGCTCCGGCGCCTGCAGTCCTGCTGTGTCACACCCGGCTCACAGCTGGCAGCTCTAGTGATTTGGTCCTTGCTGTGAGAAGATGCTGTATCCATGTTCTCTGCTGTGGCTGTGGCTGGGACTTCATCTACTCCATCAGTGGCAGGGGAGTCTGCCCGTCTCAAACCTGGTCCATCCAAAGGAGCGCTATGAGCCACCAGAAATGGTAGTAATGGCTTGAGCAACTCCTCCATAGCTGCTTCTGCATGTGAGTACACCATCTGAGGAATCTGAGATATCGGGGTGCTTCTGCCAGACGCCGATGGTGTCACGAATGGGCTACTCTGCTGCTGGATACCCTGCATCTCATCAACCAGGTGTCTGGCCATGCCGTCAAGACCTTCACTTGCCAGCACTCTGTCCACCATCCCCTTAATGCTTGCTGGGTCACGACATTGGCCTCCATGCTGTGCCATCGAATCGACTGGGACTTCATCTTCTCCATCAGTGGTAGGGGAGTCTGCCCGTCTCACACCTGGTCCATCCAAAGGAGCGCTGTGACCCACCAGAAATGGTAAGAATGGCTTGAGCAAATCGGCCATAGCTCCTTCTGCATATGAGTACACCATCTGAGGAGGCTGAGATATCGGGGTACTTCTGCCAGAAGCCGTTGGTGTCACAAATGGGATACTGTGCTGCAGGATACCCTGCATCTCATCAACCAGGTGTCTGGCCATGCCGTCAAGACCTTCACTTGACAGCACTCTGTCCACCACCCCCTTAATGCTTGCTGGGTCACAACATTGACCTCCATGCTGCGCCACTGAATCGACTTCAGACAGGTCAGAGGCCTTGTGCGTGGCACTGTTGGCAGGATGGTCAGCCATAGAGGAATGCAGAGCAGTGGTAGCAACTGATGAGGCACGGGAAAGACGCCATGCCATCATAGTCCTCCACAATGCTGCAAGGGAACCTTTCATACGGAGCATCCTCCCCTGGCTTGCAGGACGTCCAGACATCTGAGCTGAAGTGGAAGAACCTGCACTCTTACACCTGTCATCCAAAAATACAGGCAAAACATTTTTGCTTTTACACATTTGTAAAATACACTTTGAATTGCTCTTTTGCAACGCACAATTAAAGCCATGCGATTCATTAATCTCTTTGTTTTTGGCATTTGAATTGAAGGTAGCATTGGGCAATTGGAAACTAGGCTTACCTGCTGAAATGTTATCAAATGTAATACTTTATGGAAAAAATCTACATCTTCAGATGTGTTTGGTCAAAAGAGTGTATGAGATTCTATGCATTAATATTTTACTCCCTGATTTTTACCTTGGGCATGTATTTGAGGAGTACTCCAAATCTCTCTCCATACGTGTATGTGCAAAAACTGGCAGGATAACATTCATGGAGCTGGAGCTCACAACTTTAAGTACAGCCTGACACATCTCCACAAACTGGTTCCTTGCCATCTGTGGTGAAAAAATATGCTGTTATGAAACCACAATCACATATTGTAATATCAACTTGAGAATGTAGTCCTACACCATAGGCCTACATAATAGAAGGGCTAATACTCACTTGACAGTCTATCATGCTGATGAAATCCTTCCACTCCCTATGACAGAAAATACATTATTTGGACATTATCTGTCTAATAGGAACATAATATTGAAACCAACATTGAGCAGCATATAGCATAAATATAATAAAATACGGCTGAGGTAGCATGTAAGCAAAACTCACTCTTCGTTCAGATTGAAAATGTACTCCCGGATAGAGGGATGTAGAGGTGGGGTTGCATCATTAGTCGGGTTTGAAGAACCTGTTCCAGACTCCTGCCGGAAAGGCTCTTCTGAACCTGAAAATATGTCAGAATATGTTGGACTTCTATTCGGCTCACAAAAATCGTTATACAGTATCTTGCTTTGCTATTTTCTTCTTCATTCACTTAGACAGTTGGGAACTATTTAGGCCTATTGTTTGTTCTTTTGTATATTTTACGTTTTTTCAAGTTAGTTTTTACATTTTTAATCATTTAGTATTTTTCTGTAAGTCCACCATCAATTTTATTGTTTTTTTTTCTGCTGTAAAGGACAGTGGCCCTATTTCGTGTTTAATGTGCAATTTAAATGAACAAATGAGAATGGGAATAAAACTCAAAGAGTTCAATACTCATATAATAATTCCATATAAATACCAATGTGGAAACACTTTGTATTCTAATTAAAATATATCATACACTGACCTTTCTCCATCTTCTAAGGACACCACTTCAACAACTATGTATTCTTCTCATGACTCTTAGAGAGTTGTTTTCTTTTGCAGCAGTGTATGTGAATGTTTTTAACAGTAGCCTGGCTATTTTCACAGAACATTCTATGATGTCGATGATGTCACAAAAGTATACAATAGCAACCATGAATGCAACCCATAGATTGTATGTTACTATTGTTATACATTCTATGATGCAACCCTAAACAGACAAATGTAACATTCCATTCACTATCTATCTATCTATCTATCTATCTATCTATCTATCTATCTATCTATCTATCTATCTATCTATCTATCTATCTATCTATCTATCTATCTATCTATCTATCTATCTATCTATCTATCTATCTATCTATCTATCTATCTATCTATCTATCTATCTATCTGTCTGTCTGTCTGTCTGTCTGTCTGTCTGTCTGTCTGTCTGTCTGTCTGTCTGTCTGTCTGTCAAAACAGCCTCAAAAAATGCTGAACTCCACTAGGTTTTCAACCCTTCTGATAGTCTATAAGTCATTAAATGGCCTAGGGGCTCTCAATCACTGACGTATATATCAAACTCAATTGTAGATATGTTACAGCAAATCCGCCTAAAAGATGCCTTAGGTCTTCACTCTACTGGTTGTGCCGAGGGTAAAATCCAGACAGGGTGAAATGATATAGCCATTATGCTGCCAAATACTGGAACCAGCTTCCTGTTCAAAGGAAGAAAGCTTTATTTCCATCTGCCTTTGGTCAACGTCAGTAATCTACTCAGGGCCACCGACAAGAGGGGACAAAGGGCTATGTTGTCCCGGGCCCAGGGAGATAGGGGGCCCAGAATTGGGTCCCCATTACATTGTATGCTTTGGGTATGGGGCCCTTTCAGATGACTTTGTCCCAGGCCCAGCAAAAGCTGTCAGCGGCCCTGCACTTTCTATAATATTTTATTATACTGTAATCCTAGGGCGGAGGTAATACTGTAAATAATGAATTGCTATATCATCTGAGTTTTTACTCTATTGATAGTGTATGTGTAGGCTACAGTATCTAATGCTTTATGTGTTGTTTCTATAAAGTGGGTTTCTCTGAGAGGGCACAGAGCTCTAGACAGGCCCTTCACTTGAGGAGCTCCAACATTATGTGATCAGTCTCTCTCTCTCTCTCTCTCTCTCTCTCTCTCTCTCTCTCTCTCACTGACTGACTGACTGACTTTCTCTCTTCTTATCTCACTGTAACTACACGTCAGCAAACACAATTGTTTAATCAGCTGTAAAAAAAGAAGGTGGAACACTGTGAAAGTTCATGACTGTAGTAATAGCTATATAAGAAGGATTTTATTTCACACTGTCTCATGTGCGTTTCTGAAATGTTTGCAGATGGTGGAGCTGTTCAAAGAGGCGCCTCAGGTGAGGCACAAACTTCCCCCATTTTACCAAAAGAGGGCGCTAGGTAACAAACAAGGAGAGTGTGAACATATGCGTGACGAGCTTCTTGCAAATGAAGCCAGAGCACAGCATCATGGTATGACCTGGACTGACATTTGGATAGACATAACCATTTAGGAATAGTCTTTAAAGGGACACTGTGTGAGATTTGTAGTTGTTTATTTCCAGAATTCATGCTGCCCATTCACTTATGTTACCTTTTTCATGAATACTTACCACCACCATCAAATTCTATAAGTAGGCCTATTCATTATGACTGGAAAAAATGTTCATACATGAAAAGGGGAATCTTCTCCATGGTCCGCCTTTTTGAATTTCGCAAAATAGCCATTTTTAGCTGCAAAAATGACTCTACTTGGACCATACAAGAAAATATTTGTTTATTACTTAGTAAACTTTCATGTAAGGGGAATGGCAAAGTAGCACGCTAGCTTTAGCTGTGGGGAGGGTTTTGAACAGGACTGGCCGCGCACGCCGACGCTGTCAGTGTGAAAGGCAGAGAAAAACATGCCGGCCGAAACCAGAGAAATTAGAACAGCCGAAACTAAGCAGAAAGACCGCGTCCGTCCTGCGACCGTTCCGTTCCGCCTTGGTATGTTTTGGCCCTAAAGATCATTTGGCAATAGGCAGCCCAGTTTCAATGAGCGGTATAGTTGCAGTACCTTTTTTGACCATTTCCTGCACAGTGTACCTTTACAGTTTTTCTCGATTGGTTTGGCTAATTTCTTGAAACTGAGATGACATTCCTATAACCATTGGGTCATTTGGCCAAACATTCTTACACTTCTGCACAACACTTCAGATAACTAGCAAAATGTCATATACCTCCCAAAACAGCTCATTCTTGCATCAGCACTAAACCTTCTCCCACATAAATAGTCAGTACCATAAAAATGGCATATATCCTTCTCAATTGGTTTGGCTCATTTGCATTCATTTAGTCATTCTGTCAAAATAAACTGGATGGTTCAGCATAACTACATGGATCCTCATCACTTGCTCATATCACTCCAAAAACAGTTTACCCGTGTGTCGAAACGAAATTCCTTCCACAGAATGGCGTTTGAAAAAATGTCAAGAAATTAGCCAAATAACAGAGGAAACTGTAGTATACATGGTTGTAAATTATTTTCTACAAACTAGTAAAGTTACAATACCATCTGGCCTGTTTAAAACTGTTGTGAATGTACTGTTAACAGTAAAGAAATTCTTAAAATATTATGACCTTGACTGTTTTGACAATTGTGTAGACTACTTTGCATATGATGACTCACACAATGAAATCATGCTGACATGTTTTGGAGAGGGCAACCATTAGACTGAGAATTGTCTAATTCGTTTAGATAAGAAAGGTCAATTTATTTGGAAAATGTGCTAAATGTATGCTCAATGTGTCAACTGTAGGGTACTTGTACATAGCTGTCAGGACCCACAGAGACAGACAAGACAAGAATTCAAGCAAAGGTGATTTATTAACAACAGCACTCCATTTCACTGGCATGAGAAAGTCATCACTGGGAATGTCCAAGGATAAATAAGAAAAGTCACAACGCTCAGAAGATCAACCATACCGCACAAGGAGAAACAAGGGTCCAAAAGGAAACTCAGGAGAGGGTTCTACAAACTTGCTTCCAGAGACGTGGAGTTGTAGAGTTTCTGCGGCATCCAGTGAAGAGGCCAGAGACAGAGTGCTGGGTGAGTGGAGTTTAAGTAGGCCACAGTTCAACAAGGTTCAGGTGAGAGTGACAACCAATCAGGGGAGAGGGAATGAGCAGAGATGACTGATTGGTTGGGGTGAATGGTTAGTACTCTGGGGATCGTGAACGGGCAGGTGTGGTAGAGTGGGGCTGATTGCTCGTTTGGGAACCTGGCCTGGCTGTGACAATACCCCCCCCTCCTGGAGGCGCAACTGCGGACGAGGGTGCCCGACGAAGAGGTCGACCACGGCGTCGAGGGGCCGGCTGGCTGGGATGGGATTGGTGGAACTCGGCAAGTAGAGTGGGGTCCAGGACATCACTTCTGTTAACCCACGATTGGTCCTCTGGACCATACCCCTCCCAGTCGATAAGGTATTGGAGACGGCCATGGCGACGCCGAGAATCGAGAACCTCTCTGATGGCATACACGGGACCCTCGTCCAGGAGAAGCGGCAAGGGGGGTTCAGCAACAGCGCCAGGTTCTGTGGAGGAAGGAGAGTGGGGTGAGTGATAAGGTTTCAAGAGAGAGACATGAAAAGCAGGATGGATTTTATAATCAGGTGGTAGTTGAAGACGATAAGTGACAGGACTAATCTGTTTCACTATCGGGAAGGGACCTATGAATTTTGGACTTAGCTTCTTTGAGGGAAGACGCATGCGGATGTCCCTGGTAGAGAGCCACACTTTCTGGCCCACTGCATAGTCCGGCGCAGTCGACCGTCGGTTATCTGCATGGTGTTGATGGCGACGGACAGCCTGTTGTAGGTGGCGGTGAGCTAGGCCTGTCACGATAACAATTTTTGCCAGACGATAACGATAACAAGAAATTATTGCGATAATCGATAATATTGTCTCTCTCGCCATTTTCAAACAATATAATGTGCAATAAAAAAACACTGCTATGCAAGGTGCGGCCTCCTTCTTGAAACATTGAATGTAACATTTGGGCCAGCAGACTCAGAGGTTTAAATAATTAAGATTGACGCCTGCTCCAAGAAGAAATGTGTCAAATAATATAATGACGTAAAAATTCAATAAAAATGTGACTACACCCCTTCACATTTTTAAAGTATCACGGCGGGGGATATATATATGTTTTTAAATACATCCTCATGGAGCACAATAGGCTCTAAATAGGCTTTTTTGTATTTATTATTAAGGTAAGTTATATAGTCTTTCTTTAACATTTTCTGTTATTTATCTTTCTCAAGCACACTGAATGGCTTAGGCCTATCCATGGTGTGATGTAAAATAACCTACTGGTGGGGTATTGTTAATTCACAAATTATCACTTAGACAGCTTATTTCAAACAAATGCACGTTGTTACTAGCTAATTGTCAGTCAAAACCCAAATCAGCCCTGTTAAAGGCATTTCAACATCAGCAAAAAGCAAAAGAGCATGAACAGATGCACAAGTTCCATCTCTCTCTCTCTCTCTCTCTCTCTCTCTCTCTCTCTCTCTCTCTCTCTCTCTCTCTCTCTCCGATACCCTCGACTGGAACAAGTTGCAATTCTGCGCACTTTAAAGTCCTTTATGAACGCCCATACATTGATTCTTATGAGTTATGAGTCGCCATGCCTCTGTTTCCCCTGTAGCGCGCTCAACCGTTCACATTCTCCTGGTGTGACAGATTTAAATCCACAAATCTTATCTTCATGATTTGCTTGCAGACTGCCTACTCATATTGTTAGGTCTAAATAAACAAGAAATATAGCGAAAATCACAAAAAGAACAGACAACGAACGTCGGGGTAGGAGGCGCATTGAAATAATAGTGGAAACAAGGCAAGGTTTAAAATAACAGCCTCAGAGCAAGTTTGTCGCGACGGCACCACTATTTCATATTTGCACAAACACGTCTTCGTCGTGGATATTGGGTTGCTGCGCATGTTTCAAAATGAACATTTGCCTCCGTGTTGGAGCTGTTCATTCCCCTCTCTGAGGAACGTTGCAGATGCGCTGACTGAGACTGGAAGAATATTGCGCTCTCTAGCGCTGATTCTTTGTCGAGGCTTATAAGCGACGCGCGGGAACACCAGCGTTCTATTTCAAAGACGCAAGTAGCCAGATCAATGCACTTTTTTCCAACCAGAACTGCACTGAAACTTAAAAGTACACCAACATTAAGCGTCATTGCGCTGCGTTGGCCTATAACGCGTCAGTAGTCTTATGGCTACGGTAGAGAAAGGGAGAGAGGGAAAACAAAACATCACGCAAATAACTTATCGTTACTTATCGGGGCCAGAAAAGTGATCGTTCTTGTAAAAAGTTATCGTCCGATTTATTGACTTATCGTATATCGTGACAGGCTTAGGTGAGCTTGACTCCAGACCCTCTGGCTCTCCTGGAACCAGGTGTTCACTGCAGGCATTTCAGAGGGCTCACCAGACCAGGGGAAAAGCGGTGGTTGATGGCCAAGTACACACTGGAAAGGGGTTAGACCTGTTGAGGACTGACGCAAGGAGTTCTGAGCGTACTCCGCCCAGGGGAGGAACTTGCACCAAGCGTTCTGTTGGTTGTGGCAGAAGGTGCGTAGGAAACGGCTCACCTCTTGGATTTTCCTTTCTGCTTGCCCATTGGACTGAGGGTGGTATCCCGATGTCAGGCTCACAGTGACGCCCATGCGATGAAGGAAGGCTTTCCAAAAGCGAGACACAAATTGTGGCCCTCTGTCGGAGACTATGTCTTCTGGTATCCCAAAGTTCCTAAAGACGTGGGTGAACAGCGCCTCAGCTGTCTCTGAAGCTGTTGGGAGACCTGGCAGAGGGATGAGCTTGCATGACTTTGAGAACCGATCCACTATCACTAAGATGCAGGTGTTGCCATCTGAGCGAGGAAGGTCTGTGATGTAGTCCACCCCAAGGTGTGACCATGGTCTTCGTGGAATGGGCAGTGGAACAAGTTTACCAGCTGGAAGATGTCTGGGTGACTTGGACATGGCACAGTCCACACAGCCTGCTACAAATCTCTGCACATCTTTGTTGATATCTGGCCACCAGTAGCGGCCAAGAAGAAGCAAAAGGGTTGCAGCGTTTCCAGGGTGCCCGGTGCCTAGGGATGAGTGTGCTGCAGTCAGGAGTTGGGTTCGAAGAACACGGGGAACAAAGGTGAGGTTGGCCGGAGTGTCTGGAGGTGCTGGATCAGCTTCTGTGGCAGCAGCAATCTGATCATCCAAGGCCCATTGGATGGGACTCACGACCACACCAGCAGGAATGATCGTCTCAGGCTGCTCAAGAGTTTCCTCCGTGCCGTGTAGGCGAGACAGAGCATCGGCTCGGCAATTGCGGGATCCAGGGCGGTAGCTGATGGTGTAGGTGAATCTTGTGAAGAAGAGGGCCCACCTTGCTTGCCGAGGATTGAGGCGTTTGGCATCTCGCAGGTACTGCAGATTTTTGTGATCTGTGAGGACCAGGAATGGATGTTTGGAACCTTCCAGCCAATGACGCCACTCCTCAAGGGCGAGTTTGATAGCCAGGAGTTCTCGGTTGCCTATGTCGTAGTTGCTTTCTGCCGAGGAGAGCTTCCTTGAAAAGTAGGCACATGGATGTAGACGTGGAGGGTTGCCATGGTGTTGGGAGAGGACGCCGCCAACTCCAGAGCTGGATGCATCAACCTCCACGACGAACTGCCGATTCGGATCGGGCTGACGGAGAACAGGGGCCGTTGTGAATGCCTCCTTGAGGTTCTGGAAGGCTCGGGATGCTTCTGGGTTCCATTTTAGGGTCTTGGGTTTCCCACGAAGTAAGGAGGTTAAGGGTGCAGATAGCAGACTGTAGTTTTTGATGAAACGTCTGTGGAAATTCGCGAATCCCAGGAAACGCTGGAGGTCCTTGATGGTCTTGGGAACTGGCCAGGAAAGAACAGTACTCACTTTTCCCTCATCCATGGAGACCCCCTCGGGACTGATGTTGTAGCCTAGGAACTGAACAGAAGGTAAGTGGAACATGCACTTTTCAGCTTTCAGGAACAGGTGGAATTCTCTGAGTTTGGTCAGCACCAAGGTGACATGCTTGATGTGTTCACTGAGATTGGGTGAGAAAATTAAGATATCATCCATGAACACAATCACAAACTGATTCAGGTAGTCCCGAAGCACTTCATTTATGAAACCCTGGAAGACAGAGGGGGCGTTAGACAGTCCATACGGCATGACCAAATACTCATAATGACCTGTGGGGGTCACAAAGGCTGTTTTCCATTCATCCCCATGGCGAATGCGAACGAGATTGTACGCACTGCGGAGATCCAGTTTGGAGAAGATGTTGGCTCCTCGTAGTTGTTCCAATGCTGCTGGGACAAGCGGAAGGGGATATCGAAACTTAACAGTGATTTGGTTCAGGTCACGATAATCTATACATGGTCTGAGGCCACCATCTTTCTTTGTGATGAAGAAGAAAGGGGATGCAACTGGAGATTTGGAGGGGCGAATGTACCCTAACTCTAAAGGGCTCTGCATACTTCACGTGCGCATTTTGTCGCGTGTGGCGCGAGAACCATTAATGACGTCATCACTTGCGACAGACTATTCATACTTCAGAAGGCTTTCGCTCGCATTGTCGGAAGTGCCCTCTGCTGTTCATGAGAGAAACGGCAGTTTCTTTCGCAACTCGCAGCGTGAGTTCTATGGATGCATAAAATAGAAAGCCAAACACGGCTGCTGTAGGGCTACTGAACGTCTGACTTGTGACTTACCACATTGAAACATATATTTTTGTTGTAGCCTACATTGCCAGATCATTCCAAGACCATGTGAGAGCATTGTTCTGGCGGCAGAATTTTTAAATATATCGCCGAACACAACGTGCTTCTGAACAAAGTAAACAATTGTTTCACTGAACAACATTTAAGAGAGAAGATAAAATAACTCTCTATAACATTTTATTATCCTCAAAATGGTGCAGGATCCATTCTGTAGTAGCCTACAGTAGTTGTAGCCTCTCTTCGCAACTCCTGCTTTGTCTGCCTACCTGCATGGTCGCTGGTGGCGCACGACATGTTACAAAAAATGTGGGGTGCACGACGTCTCGACACGGCAGCTCGCGCCACGGCGTGTGACGTCATTTTGGGTCACGTGATGGCGCGAGTGAGGTCGCGAGTGAAGTCGCGAGTGAAGTATGAAGGAGACTTACACCAGTCACGCCAAGTATGAAGGCCTCCTTGATGTAATCTTTCATGGCCTGTTGTTCCGGTAGAGAGAGGGGATATATTCTTCCACGTGGCAATGGTTGGCCCGGAATCAGATCAATGCTGCAGTCCCAGGGTCTGTGAGGGGGCAACTGGGCTGCCCTTTGTGGGCAGAACACATCCTTGTAAGTTTCATATTCAGATGGAATATTGACAGGACTACTCTGGTGGGGGCTCTCTATGGAGGTCGCGTTGAGTACAATGGAAGGTTGGGGACTGCGGCGTAGAGGGAGTTCAGGGCAGCAAGATGGTATGCATCCATCACCCCAACTAAGAATTTCGCCAGTGTCCCAGCACACAGTGGGTGAGTGTTTGACTAACCAGGGACGCCCTAGAATCACTTCCGCAGTAGAATCTTCCAGAATATAAAGGGAAATAGATTCTACATGCAAGAACCCTATGCGCATGACTAGGCCCTCTGTTTGACTCTTAACAAGTTTGCGTGTTAAGGGCTTACCCACTATGGAGTTCACGTTGAAGGGGGGTTGGCTAGGGGCACTCGGGAGCTGGAGGCGTCTGCAGAGGGAGCCCGAGATGAAATTCCCTGCTGAACCAGAGTCAATCAAAGCAGAGACAGAATAGGATGATGAGGAGTGGATCAGCGTCACTGGCATAGTTAAAGGCTTAAAATGTATTTCAGGAGCACAGACTGTACTCACCGCTGGTCTGGAGGGACGAATGGCACATTGGGCAATGAGGTGATCTGAGCCTCCACAGTAAAGGCAAAGACGGTGTGACATTCTTTTTTGGCGTTCAGCAGGGGTGAGTCGGGTTGTGTTCACTTGCATGGGCTCAGCGGTTCCTCCTGAAGCTGCAGCTGCAGTTGATTGGGCTGCTGGGGTGAATCGCAGATCCTGCAGGCAGCCCTCTCGCCGGTGTGATACCCGAATAGCCAGCTGAATGAAGCGTTCAAGGCCCATTGCATCGTCGTAGGCAGACAGCTGAAGTCGAAGTGAGGGCTCCAACCCTTGTCTGAAGGTGGTGAGAAGGGCAGCTTCATTCCAGCCACTGGATGCGGTGAGGGTCCGGAACTGGAGAGCATAGTCAGTGACCGAGCTTTTCCCTTGTCGGATGGCATGCAACTTGGCTTGAAGTGCAGAGTCTCCCTCTGGAATTCCAAAGACTTCAGTGAAATGGGTCAGAAAGCTGTCCATTGAATCAATTGTAGGTCCGCCTTGGCTCCACACTCCTTCAGCCCATTGGAGGGCACGACCAGTGAGCAGGGAAACGATGTATGCAATGCGTGATCTCTCGGTGGGAAAACGGGCAGGTTGCATCTCCAGGGCGAGGCTGCATTGCAAAAGGAATCCTTTGCACTGTTCAGGTGTTCCGGAGTATGGAGTTGGGTTCACCACTGGACTTGAGGCCATCCTGGCGGGGTCAGGTGCTCGTGCTGTGGCGGTGAGGGTTCTGCGCAGCTCTTGGACCAGCTCCTGGATGGGGTCGTTTTGTTGGGTGCTCATTGTCTGCTGTGCTCTGGCCTTCTGTCAGGACCCACAGAGACAGACAAGACAAGAATTCAAGCAAAGGTGATTTATTAACAACAGCACTCCATTTCACTGGCATGAGAAAGTCATCACTGGGAATGTCCAAGGATAAATAAGAAAAGTCACAACGCTCAGAAGATCAACCATACCGCACAAGGAGAAACAAGGGTCCAAAAGGAAACTCAGGAGAGGGTTCTACAAACTTGCTTCCAGAGACGTGGAGTTGTAGAGTTTCTGCGGCATCCAGTGAAGAGGCCAGAGACAGAGTGCTGGGTGAGTGGAGTTTAAGTAGGCCACAGTTCAACAAGGTTCAGGTGAGAGTGACAACCAATCAGGGGAGAGGGAATGAGCAGAGATGACTGATTGGTTGGGGTGAATGGTTAGTACTCTGGGGATCGTGAACGGGCAGGTGTGGTAGAGTGGGGCTGATTGCTCGTTTGGGAACCTGGCCTGGCTGTGACAATAGCCATCTGTCAAGATGTAAACATTTGAGACATGTACAAAGCATTTGAAATGTGATGAAAGCAATGAAAATGCCATTCTGTTGTGGGAAATTGCAAGTTGGTTTGGAGATTTGTCCGTGTTGTTTTGAGAATGTCATCTCAGTTTCGAGAAATTAGCCAAACCAATCGAGAAAAACTGTAACACAATAATTGCTGTATGTTCCTTGCAACTCTCTTGAAGAGGTGAGTGAATACCTCAAAATTCTAGTTTTTGATGTTTGGTAAGATTGACCATACAGGAAGGCACATGCAGGAAGGTCAATCAACCTCTGTGCTGCACTGTATCCTGTGTACAATCTTCCTTCTCAGCAAGATGTTTTTATTGTCGCATACTCATACATTTCATTCAAAAGCAATGAAAAGTTTGGTGCTCAACAAAAGGGTCCCCAAAAGAAGAAAAAAAATCTGTAAGGAAAAAAAGTCAGATTAAAGAAGGGGTGTGTGAAGAAGAATTCTATGACCTGTCACTATAGCAGTTCAGCATGGAAGATGGATTGTCTCCAAAGGAAATTTTGTTTTCACCAGCATCATAACAGAGACACTGGATAAGGAGGATCTCTGATCATAACTTATTACGGCCAACATGAAGACATACAACCTAATACTAATACACAATACATGTACACAAGGACATCAAGCGCCATACATAGATTGTGCATGCACCCACATACTGTCAGACAACATAAGCACACACACACACACACACACACACACACACACACACACACACACACACACACACACACACACACACACACACACACACACACACACACACACAGGCCAACATGCACACGCCAGCCCAAATACTGTCAGACAACATAAGCACATACTCACACAATGAGCCATACCACCACACCAACAGCCGCATACTATATAGGCCTACACTACCAGCAAGGACCATACAGGGTTATTGTGTAAGGTTGCTCAGTGCCGTGATGGCAGATGGCACAAAGCTTTTGCTCAAGCGTGCTTGTCGCCACCTGTATGACCTATACCTCTGGAAGCAGTGTGAAATGTGGATGAAGCGTGTTCTCTGTTTTGATTTGTCGTGTCTTGAAAGCCCTGTGAGATCTCAGTTTTGGTCAATAATGTCTTGGAAGCCCTGCGAAGTGTTCTCTGTTTGGATTGTTAATCTGCCATGATGACATGATGTGGCGTCATGTGAATTCGGAGTCTGCTGAGTCATAGCGCGGTATACTGTGCATACAGTAATGCAGACGTTTGACAGACACGTGTTGACTCAGTTTTGACACCTTCCTGTCTATAGAATCTTGCCACGCTTAGCTTTACATATACAAGCTCGGTGTGACACCCAGGACAGGTCTTCAAAGAAACCATGTTGTGGAGGCCAAAATATTGCATTGCATTGTAGGCCCTTACATTTTTTTGCAGAAGCTTTCATAACTTTTATAATGGACACATGTATCATTTCAAAGTGTCATCAGTGAATCATACTGTCTGCAATTTTACTACATGACTACTACAGTACTATACACTATACAGTATCTCTATAGACCCTACATGTACATGGCATGTGTTAATATCCAGTATGGGTAGCTATAGTTGGTCTCTGAAATCAGAGGGTAGCAGGGACTCACTAATTTGACGCCCTTTCGGTACTGATGTCTTAAGTCATACAACCCTAACTCTAATCCCAACCCTAACCTTAACCCTAAACCTAAACCTAACCCTAACCCTAACCCTGACCCTAACCTTAAACCTAAACCTAACCCTAAAATCGCTTGTTTGAAATGTTTGATTACCATGTGACGTAAGACATCAGTACAGAAACGGCGTCAAACTAGAGGGTCCCGAGGGTTGCAGGTTCAAGTCCCACCCTGACCAATAGGAAGAACGTATAGGTCTATCCCTACACCTTCATTGGTGGCTGCAGTGCCCTTGAGCAAGGCATCTAACCCTAGGTCTGCAGACTGTGAAACATCCTCAAGGCTTCTTTTTAATAATCACTGAGCAAAAAGGCGTTGAGACAGGCACAATAGAGCCTAGGGCAGAGGTCTCCAAATATTTTCCCCAATGGGGTATATTATGTAGCACATATGAGGCTGAGGACCAAACAATTTGCCCAACTGATGGTCACCCTATGTATGGCTCAAACCTCATGGCAAGTCAAATGCTTGCCTTGCCTGGACCGAACGTATCTGTTCGCGGGTTACCATTTGTAAACCACTGGAGACTGGACTAGTGTATCCAGTCTCACCAGGGTTCTGAAACCATTAGCCCAGGCTACACATCCTTTTTCACTGTGGCTTGTGTTGTTCAGGCCTACCACACTTGTTGGTGGTGCCTTGTATCACACAAGACGTGATGATAGGATAAATGGAGATGAATGAATATGTGAATGAATGAATGAATGAATGAATGAATGAATGGATGGATGGATGGATGGATGAATGGATGTATGTGTGTATTGTGTATGAATATTTTTCAAAATAATTTGTGATTTATTATTATTATTATTATTATTATTATTATTATTATTATTATTATTATTATTATTATTATTATTATTATTATTAACGCTGCTGCTGTTACAACTACGCCTACTACTACTGGGCTACTCTGTAACCTAGTTATGACGGTACCACCGCAACAGAAAGTTAACGCTCTGTGCACCACCACATTTATCGGTCACTCACTCTCATAATTAGAACCTACTGGGTGATACGTCCAGTGAAATGGACTATCCCTCGTAACTTTTCGCCATGGTTAGAAAAAGGATGCTTTGTTCTAGCTTACTCCTTATCAAATGATAGAAGTCATTTTCCGGAGTTTGTGTGACGTCTCTCAGAAGTGCGTTCCAGGAGGCAGGCTAATAACCCACGCAGGTAAGCTGCTTCGAATTCATTCTCAAATGCCGCGAGCAGTTCCTACTTCGGGTGTCGAAATGTGAGCGTCGTTCCCCATGATTGGACCATAAACTTGAATTCCTTGTGAGTAAACTGGGATTTTTCATGGGCAATTCATTAAAGGACTAAGGACCTGTCCCCGTCTGACTTTGCGTACGTGCTCTTTTCCCAACTAAATTCAAACTCAGGCGTATTGGCAAATTGGCTACTTAGGTTTTAGGCTACTTTCCTTTTGAGTATTGGCTTGGATATGTTTTCATGTTATAATAATAATAATAATAAACACTACAAGCGAGTTATCTGGAGTTGGGTGATTTGGCAAAGGACATTCAAGTAAAGCAAACTGAAAGCCATAGCTTCCTGACATCCCGACATTGGAATTGTGGATGAGTGCGCAAATTGAGCGTGCAAACGTGCATGCGCCAGGCTTCCTCTTTTACTATTTAAGGTTTGATATAACCTTTGTAGATAACGATTATGACAGATTTGGGCACCTTCGACCGTCTGTAGCCTACTTGTCTGTACTTGTTTGATTGTACTTGGTTGAAGTTTTGGACGTATGTGCTTATTTATTTCTCAAAGTTACAGTTCTATTTGGATGTTATTTAATTATCAAAATTGTTATGACGAATGTCCAAAAACACCATAGGTTCCCTCCATCCTACATCTAACCTCTTTCACCTGAAATCCATGGTCTCCTCTCTACTGGAAATAGATTGTCAGGCTTTCCGTAGGACTGACATGGGCTTCCTTTGGTGGTGGTTCCTCTGGTTGGGTCTTTGGAACTTAGACCATTGATAACGCATTTCCTATGATAGGCTACTGCCTGTTGCCCAGCGACAGAGTATTCTCTGTGGTCCACCTACAGTCCTCAACGCTCTGTGAACCCACTTGCATCTGTCTTGAATTATTTGATCCTTTCTTTTGGTGAGGCGTCACGTTCGCGTGCACTGTGTCAGCACCCACACTCCACACATCATTCAACAACAGGCTATTGTGCGGAGACACCAATACAAAAAAGGTCACATGAAACGAGAATGAGATCGGTTGGCAGTGTGCATGGCCTACTTTTTGGCAGAAAGAAAGTCTGCACAAGTGTCCCCAAGAAGCAGCGTCGCTTGTAGAGACCTACTTTTCTGTCTTTAGCTCAGCGGTTGTGAACTCCTTGCAACCGCACGCTCAGACGTAGCGTCGGCAAGGATTGGACAGGTTCCTATCGACCCCTCTGATCTCTGAAAAGATGCTGTGAGTGTGTGTCAGAACTTTGAGGCAGACAGACGAATAAACTGATTCCCAAATGCTGTGCACAAACAGGACCACCGTGCGTGTGCGCAGTCAGACTTCTCAGGGAAATCTTTGTGATACCAGGATGCTCCCCACCCGCAGCAGAATGTAGGCATGGTGTTTCTTTTTAAACCCTGAATTATCTCTCTCGCTCTCCCTCTCTATCTCGCAAAATGTCTAAATTGTCACGCTTCTCAGCTATTCCTCTGGCGCGGACTATTCACTGTTCTAGGCTATTGAAGCGTAAACAATGTCGAAATATCGCCGCAGGTATGTTGGGCAAATAGTTGTTTATGCTTGTTGCTGAAGTTGACCCGCTTGCTTCTTAGCACAAATTTTCTACTTTCTTCTTTTTCACCCTTTTACGCACGTTACTCCTGTTTTTTTTCCTGCTTTGAAATAGTCTTTGCTGACCCTGTAATAAACTGCGTTTTCACTCGGCTTGGTGTAGGCCTGTATTATTTTTAGTGATCATGTCTCAGG
The DNA here is from genome assembly GCF_034702125.1 of Engraulis encrasicolus. Taxonomy (NCBI): domain Eukaryota; kingdom Metazoa; phylum Chordata; class Actinopteri; order Clupeiformes; family Engraulidae; genus Engraulis; species Engraulis encrasicolus. The sequence continues at coordinate 3,018,248 of NC_085868.1, forward strand.
TTGCGCATGGCCTCATGCGTAATTTCGCAGATTGGGCCTTAAATGGGCTGGCCAGAATAGGTCACGTTTCAAACTAGCTATGTAATAACTGAAATAGCACGCACATTTTCCCATAAACAGTTCTGAAACCTGATGTTATCCTTTAACTTATTGTGGTGTTTTGCTTTAAAAAACAAAAAAACTAAAAACACACACACATCAATAAAGTGTATGCACCTTGAACATTCCAAGCACCTGATTATAATTAAAGCACCAACATGTTTGATCTGAGCTCTTTCTTTGCATGGTACAGTTTGTGCCCTTGTGACACGGGTATCCAGTTAGCATCAGTATGTTGTAGGCGAGTTTCCTGTCAGGCAACTTGATCTGTGCCTCCGATCTCCACCAGTGCTCTTGGGGTGTTGACACTGTCTCTGTGGTTTTCTGCCTTTTCCACTCTCTCTCACTCTCTCTCTCTCTCTCTCTCTCTCTCTCTCTCTCTCTCTCTCTCTCTCTCTCTCTCTCTCTCTCTCTCTCTCGCCTCTCTGTAGATTTGTGTCACAGATTGACAGTCTCGCACATCGGCCAGTGTCCCTGAACCGCCCCGAGGAGAACGATGAGAGGATGATGAGCGAGGACTTCCTGCCTCGAGCGCTCATTGAGCCTGATGACCTTGATGATGGCGTTGATGATGAAGCCCTGGGCCCTGGTGGCCGCAGCGGCATGCCCAAGTCCGAACCCAAGCTGCCCGACGAGCTGGACCTCCGCCGGGCTCGAATCAGCAGCAGTGGCTCCTCCAGCCCCTCCCCTCCTCCACCTCCACCTGGCTATTACAACCACCACCACCGCCATAACCACCAGCACCACGCACCAGGAGGACACGGCCTTCCACCACCACCATCCCGGGGCTCGCCGGCACGCTTCCCCCAGACGCCCTTCCCCAGTGGGGCAGCCGCAGCAGCAGCAGGGGTGGCAAGTATGAGTGGTGGTGTCGCTGGTGGTGGTGCCCAGGACCAGTACCAATGGGCGTGGGCGTATCCGAGCTACACAAGTGGTCTGGAGGATAGGTACCCGCACAGCATGCCCTCCTGCCTGCCCTCAGACGAGTACAGCAGCTACCCCGGTGATGCCGGCTTCGTCCAGGCCAAGAGCCACTCCCTGCCCGGCAGACACAGCCCCAGCCTGGCCAGCATGGAGCAGCCCAGCTCACTGCGCTCCATCCCACCCATCGCCACCGCACATAACCACAACCATGCCTACGGGCATGCCCATACCCACCCCATGCACCCGTACGGATATATGCCAGCGCCCCAGGCCCCGGCCTGCTACATGCCATGCCACCCTCTTGCCCCTCCACATGGTCCTCTGCCACAGGGTCACCTCCACCTGGGTCAGCTACATCAGCTGAGCCCGCAGCCAGCCTACCACATGGCCTACAAACCCTCAGGTGAGTGCCAGAGTCAAGTGGATCCATTACATTACATTACATTACATTACATTGCATGACATTACACTTAGCTAACACTTCTTTGATCCAAGGCGACTTACAGTTTTTTTTTTTTTACAAGTACAGGGTACTGGTGGAGCCGTAAGGTGGAGCAGTGTGGTGTTGGGTGCCTTTGTTCAAGGGCACCTCAGCCATGGAGTGAGATAGAGAGTAGAAGTGTGGGATTTGAACGAGCAACCCTGTGATCTAAATGCAATCTCCTTAACCACTATAGACTACGGCTGCCCATTACATCATTACACCATTACATCGTTATGTGTAACTGAGGACAGCCTGTGTGGTCCAGAGCCAGTCTTGAACACATGACCTCACAGTAAACACTGGTAGGCCTATGTGAGGCAGCTGCGCATCAATGTGGCATTCACACGCTATGGGAATTGTGGTAAATACCAAATGCAGACATGAAAAGCAATCATGAAAACCCCACCATATGGTATTTTCCACAGGGCAATACTGAGAATATTTTGCTACACGAGTTGCCCAGATGAGATAACATTTGACCTTTTCTTTTTTTTAAAGATTTGTTTTGTCTTTTTTTACTTAATTGATAGGACAGTCTGAGAGATGGACAGGAAGTGAATAGGGAGAGAGAAGGGGAGGGGTCGGCAAAGGACCCGGGCCGGGAATCGAACCCGGGCCAGCCGCATGGCAGGCCAGTGCCCTACCGGTTGGCCACGGCAGGGCCAACTTTTGACCTTTTCAACATGTCAGAGTTTATTTCTCTCAAAAACTGACACTATTTCATGTTGGCAAGCAGCATCTTTCCCATGGCCCCTGAATGAACCATAAGTCTAACCTAAAGCTTTAAATGAACCTGAAGATCTAAAAGCAAGGCCCCCAGCTGAGTCAGTAGCGTATTTGAATGTGCCTTTAGGAGGGAGGCTTAGGCTTTTGAATACTATGAGTGCCATTCCGTGATTGTTGAAGGGGTGCCTCAATTCGTAAGGGTTGTGTTTCAACTGTGCCTTATACTGTGTGTAAAATGTACAGGAGTCCTCTGGAGCTCCGTCCTTAGCTATTCAATACAGAGCAGTGCGCTTCTCAAAAACCTAGTTGCCAAGCACTTTAGCTATAGCTACTTACTTGGTTGCAACATAATTTCCAATTGTCAACTACCCAACTTGCTAACCAACTATTACAACTACACTTTCGAGAAACACAACCAGGAACTCCCTCTTCCAAAGCATGATAACAGCAGTGCAACAGAGTGTGTTATTTACAGTGTATTATCGTCGGGTTCCCCCTCCTTACGCACAGTAAGCTTACATGGACCTGAATACGAAACGCTACAGGTTCAATTCTCAACACCGACAGGCAGGTGCAGATTATGCAGTTGTGCTCTCTCCCCCATCCTCTCATGGGTGTTATCATTTTACATACTCTGTTGGCTGCTGGGCTGCCCCCACCCTCTGCTCTTATGTGGGGTGAGTCTATACCATAAATCAGAGACAGAGGCTAAGTTTACATTAATCTGTTTCTCGTTTCTATCGCAGATGCAATGTCCATTTACATCAAAATACTGGAAAACGACTTCATAGGTGGAAGGATTCAAAGACACTAGAGCCCACGTATGCATTCGAATACGATTCTGATTTGGCAATGAGAAACGAGGATCCGCAGTGCTGAGCTCTAGCTACTCGTCCTGGTTGGACATCACTATGACGCACTCCTCCCTGAATCGCTGGGCTGGCATCATTGGTCATGTGACTTGAGAGCTGGGAAAATAAACAAACAGGCATGCTTCACTTCAACCAGCACAGACTAGCGAATCAGCCGATCTGCGTTTCTTTGTAAGCAGAGTAGGTTTTTATTGAAAGGACAGAAACTTTGTGTGTAAATGTAAATAGTTTGCAAGATGCCAACACAATGAAATAGTGAAATGAACTAGGCCTATCCAGTTGTGTCCGACTGCTAAAGGTAGCCTATATCCCCTAAAAGGGATCATTCCCACCACTCCTGTTCACCTAGGGCCTATTTATAAACGTATATATTAAATATATACAGTACATACCCTGCAGAGGCTTAACACCAGATAATTATCATGAAAAACAAAGCTAAAAAATATTGGGGCAAATCCATTCACCTGGCCAGAAGTTATGGCAAAGATTATTTTAATTCACAATGGACTGTCACTGGTTATGGTCTAAACAAAAATTCTGCCATCTTGAATTCAGCCATCCTGAAAGTGCTGGCCTCCAAAATATAATAAGTTCATGAAACTACCCAAAGGCATTGACACACAAATTGTGTGTTCAAAAGTTATCACGTTAAAGACCTTACGCAGCAGCCGACGCAATGGCGGCGGACGCAATGGCGGCAGACACAACGCTGGCTGACACAAGGCCGGCTGACGCAGTGGCACAGGCAAAACCATTACATCCCCAACACTCCGTGTTAATGTAAACAGAGCCAGAATTTGATTGTTTGCCTTTGGCAAGACGAGCTGGTTCTCACGCAGACTCTTCGTGCATTTTCACTCAACTTCGGATGAGAAACATTTATTTGCATGAGAACCAGGTTATGGCAAGTCAATGACAAATGAGAATTTCTTGTAAGATCGATTACTATATGCTATTTATAGATAGGCCTACTATATGCTGCCTGCCAGGCTGCCCCTGCAGCTGATGAGTCTACTTTAGAGATGAAATTTGGTTGTATGCCATGGTGTCCTGTGGCATCATGAGGACAAATGGGAATCCCTTTTGAGATTGATTATATATGTTATAAGCAATACACAGTATTGCAATACTTGCAATACACAGTAATGCAATATTTCCGCAGGCGAAGGCATCAGTTGAGTCTTGCTGTGAAACTGATGATGCCAAATGAAAGCGTTTCAGTGTAGCTGTGGGAATTTCATAGTCGCAGATGGTAGTGTTGATGTTTACTCAGCCAAGCCCAAGACACACTGTAACATGAAAAGTATATTCTGGGGTTGCACCATAGGCGAATCAATAGAACCAATGATTGACTTTTAAATTGCCTAACTGCGGCCCAGCAGTGGCGCTTAACATCTGGGCACTGGACTGCTATGCCGGTGATCAAAAATAAATTAATTAAATATATTAAAAAATAAAATAAAATAAACTGCCTGACAGCAAATGACAGGTCAATGCAGCTTTGTTGTCACTGTGCTAACCACCGCTGAATCATACATAGGCACCGTTTCTCAAAGTGGAGGAGCCTGGCCTTGCTGTGATAAGTGACATCCATTTTTCAAGCATTTCACATCATCACGACTTGCCAAGTGCTGTTCCAAAGTGAAGGATGCTTGAAAATCTTCCAAGTGCCACACTCTTGATTCATAGAATTTCCAAGCTTTTGCACTTGCAGTACCCGGCATAGCCTTAACACCAAACAACTATTATGAAAACAAAGCTAAGAAATATTGGGGCAAATCCATTCACCCTGTCAGAAGTTATGGGCCAAACAAAAATTCAGCCATCTTGAATACAGCCATCTTGAAAGTGTTGGCCTCCAAAATGTAATAAGTTCATGAACCTACCCTAGAGAGCATTAACACACCGAATGTGGGACAAATCCATCCATCCGTTCAAAAGTTATCATGTTAACATGAAAGCCCTTACGCAGCAGTGGTCACAACAGCAGTGGACACAGCGGTTGAAAATGCAACATAGACACATAACATGAGTGAGGGGGTAGAACTCTCATCTTATCATAAAAAGGCTGAAAGCAGAAGACAAAAATGGTTGGGAAAAAAACCTGCTAGACCAACCTGCCGGGCAAAAAAACAAACATGTTTTCTGCTGCTGGATTCTAGTTTACTGAGGACAGTACAGAGTACATACAGGGTGCAGGACAGCATTGCTGAGTGAAGGTTAGAATTTTTAAGAGGGTAGGTACAGGAAAAGATCAAAAGATCTTCAAAAGTGTCTTGAAGATTAAAGCGACTTTACAAGACAGCCCTAGTCTTGTGGCTTGTTTCACCATTGTCAGAGAAAAATGGTGAACTGTTTTGACGGATGATTTGCTTGTGAGGTTTCAGGTTTGCAGGGCCCTGTAAGGGACACACTGTACTGGCTTTATTGTAAAATTCAAATAAACAGGGATGTTGTTGGCCAAACTGTTCATGGTAACACTTTACCTGACATGTTCCGGCATAACAAATTCATAGCTGCTGTTATACACTTTGCCTGAAGCATTCATGACTGTTTCATTTGACGTTCATACCAAAACGAGCATGGAAGCCGAAAGGACGTCAACTTGTCTAAATAAATTTAAACAAAGCAGCATTGCTGGTTTTGTTCTGAACCCTTCCTGATTGCAACAAATCTGGGTCAATGATTTAGCCCTATGCCAGGATTAAATCAGAACCAGAGCATTTGACTGAAAAATAATATTTGCTTGACCATATTCTGTCCCTGGCACCTCAGTATATCATTTACCGGTACCCAGATTGGTCGTGATTAGGAAAGGTTCAGAACAAAATCAGCAATGCTGCTTTGGAATTGTTGATCTTTTATTTTGGCAAGTTGCTGTTCCTTTGTCTTCCATGTTTATGAAAAGTTTGGTATGAATGCATTACGGAATAGTCATGAATCCTTCATGCAAAGTGCATAACAGCTGCCATGAATGTGTTATGCAGGGACATGTCAAGTAAAGTGTAACCATGCTATGGTGATAATTATAGCCTACAAAGTATTTACTGTGAAATACAGTAAGTGCGTTCTGAAGTACAGTATGCACTTTCTGTTTTCGAAACTCACACTTGGTGATAGAGATTCCATTTTTATGGCCCAAACATTCTTGAGATGTCACATCCTTGAAAGCGCCCTTGAAAAATGGTTCCCACCATACAAAAGCTGTCCCATTTGCCCCGGCTATAACTGAGCTGTCATTTGCTGTGTCAGTCATCATAGTCACGTCATTACGCCACATTTCCAAGACCTCTCTCTGAGAGCTTTCAGGTGAGTTTGTCAGAGTCGTGCCCAGCCCCCTCTTACGATCCCCCAGGCCTGTTACATATGAGGCCACTGCAGAGCCGGTTTATAGGTGTGCTGTGTAGGATGGTCTCCAGAGTAGGTAGGGCCTATTGGAACTGTGCTAATCGTTGAAAGTGTGCTTTCTACTGCCAAATTTGATCTTTTCATGAATATTTACTAAAAATAAACTGACATTTACCAGTTTGACCAAAATACTGTAAGTTTTGCAGCCAAAAATTTATATTTTTGGAAATTGAAAATTTCCGACAATGTATGAAAACTGCAATTTTCCTGATGGTGGTGGTAAGAATTTATGAAAAAGGTAACATTTTTGAATGGGAAGCCTGAATTCTGGAAATAAACTATTACCCAGTGCACCTTTAATGTCAGGCAGATTAAGCGATTGCCTATGATCCCACCAAATCTGCCCTCTGTAGGGGCCCTGATCGTTAGCCCCACCATGGCAAATACCAGCAAAATATGTTAATATTCTGCATCGGCCTCCCAAATGAGTAGAGCCATCACTAGGCTATCCCCTCCCATTCCTTGGGCCTGTGTAGTAAATACTACTACTACCCTACTCTGGACGCGATCATAATAGTCTAAATTCATAACATCAAGACCAAGCAGGAAGACTGTGTAGCTCTACTTACCTGAAAGGCATTAGGCTATAACATCTTAAGGCTGCAAGGTCAAAAGCAGTCAAATCTGTTTTGTTACACTTAATATTGCTGTGTCTGTAACAGACCTCAAGCCTTGGGCCTCATACCACAGCACACATAAATCCTTTAAGTGTGTGTCCAATTCAGGCCTGTCCACCTCGGGCCCCTTGTGAGTTGAAGCGAAGCGAGGCTCTCCAGGTGAATAGGCAGAGAGATACTGTAGATCAGAGGTGGGCCAACTCAGGCCCGGAGACCACATGAGGCCCACAGAGACATTTCATCCGGCCTGTAGGGCCCTCACAAGACAGCTTTTAAATCCAAAGTATCCTACTCACAGCTAACATTCTTAAAACGGCTAGGGGTCTTGCAGGTGTTAGGTTAATCAAGGTCACAATTAAATATTATAATGTGCAGGAGTGAAATAGCCAGCAATTTATAGCAGTGTACATCACAGCATTTCTTATTACAGTTTTTCTCGATTGGTTTGGCTAATTTCTCAAAACTGAGATGACATTCTCAAAACAACACGGACAAATCCCCAAACCAACTTGCAATTTCCCAAAATAGAATGGCATTTTTCATTGCTTTCATCAGATATCAAATGCTTTGTACATTTCTCAAATGTTTAGTACATCTCTGCAGATGGCTATGTACAAATACCCTTCAGTTGACACATTCAGCATACATTTAGCACATTTTCCAAATAAATTGACCTTGCTTATCTAAACGAATAAGACAATTCTCAGTGTAATGGTTGCCCTCTCCAAAACATGTCAGCATTATTTCATTGTGTAAATCATCATATGCAAAGTGGTCTACACAATTCCCAAAACAGTCAAGGACATCATATTTTAAGAATTTCATTACATAGTAAATTCATGACAGTGTTCAACAGGTCAGATGGTATTATAACTTTACTAGTTAGTAGAAAATACTTTTACAACCGTGTATACTACAGTTTCCTCTATTATTTGGCTAATTTCTTGACATTTTTTCAAACAACATTCTGTTTTGAACAATTGCTAGTTGCTTTGGCATTTGTCCATGTTATTTTGAGAATGTTATCTCTGTTTTGAGAAATGAGCCAAACCCATGAGAAACCTGTGATATATGGGCATTACTTTCTGCATATGAATTTACAGTAAAGAAAGTTACTGATAAATGTCCTTGGTAAATTGTCTGTGTTGTAAAGCTTCAATGGTTTCACTCACTTTTTCATTTTTATACATAGTCGAAATCTGTTAGCTGAACGTAGATAAAACACCTAACCATTTTGACTGGCATTGCTTACACAATGACAAAGGGACAATGTATTTTGGGGGTACTGATGATATATGTGGGGAAGAAATTTAGTTTTGACACATGGGTAAACTGTTTTGGGGGTGATATGAGCAAGTGATGAGGATCCATGTAGTTATGCTGAAACATCCAGTTTATTTTGACAGAAGGACTAAATGAATGCAAATGAGCTAAAGCAATTGAGAAGGATCTATGCCATTTTGATGGTACTGACTATTTGTATGGGAGAAGGTTTAGTGCTGATGCAAGGCTGAGGTGTTTTGGGAGGTATATGACATTTTGCCAGTTATCTGAACTGTTGTGCAGAAGTGTAAGAATGTTTGGCCAAATGACCCAATGGTTATAGGAATGTCATCTCAGTTTCAAGAAATTAGCCAAACCAATCGAGAAAAACTGTATTAGCAAAGGCATGTTGCCTGCAACATCTGGGCCTATACGGTCAATATTCTACACTCAAGTGGTCCCACGGGCCAAAAAATTGCCCCTGCTGAAGATGGATAGATTAGTTTAACAGACAGTGCACAACACCAGTATGCTCCTATCTATATCATTGTGCAGCACTAACAATAAGAGATGGAAATTTTAGCGTAAGATGCTTGCAATGTGTTTTTCGCGCCATCTGCAGGCGACCCAAAACACTGCTGGCAGACATACAGACAAACTGACAGGATCATTGCAATACCTTGCTGGCTGACTCAACCCCCACCCGGGGGCAGGTAATAAAGCATCCTATATGACCGACGCATACCAAGCACCCTGTAAAACCTACAGGCTAAATCATCACTTTGGTCTCAGACTTTTTAAATCGTTTCTTTTAAGCTGGTCTTTAGATGGTCCTTCTTCATGCATCAGTAATAAACATCCTATATGATCATACTACCTTAAGAAACTGCATGCCGTGCACCTTTAGCGTTAAACCTGCAGGCTAAATTATCACTTTGTTCTCGCATAAAAGTACATGTGTTGCAGACTTTTTCACGCGATTGTTTCACAGTAAACTGGCATTAAGATGGTACTGCTTCATGCATCAGTAAGAAACATCCTATATGATTCCCCACATCATCCTGTATGGTCGTATATCACCTTTGAAACTGCATGCCGTACACCTTTAGCATAAAACCTGCAGGGTAAATCATCACTTTGCTCTCATATAAAAATATCTATCTTGCAGACTTTTTTACTCGTTTTTGTAAGGTGGTCTTATTGATGTCTGACGCAGGACCATCTTAAGTGCTCAGGGGGCGCACCTCCGCCCTCTGGTGGACAAAAACACTAGCATCTTGTATGTACAAATGAACGTACACACAAACACGGACGATCACACACAATCAATTACCATCCTATACGATGCTCAACAACCTCCTATACATGGGTTTACTGTTTGTAAACAATCCCTGGCTGCGCAATGCTGGCTGTGCACTGTTCAACCTCTGACTGTTGCAAACTGCAGTTGGTCAAAAAATGAGCTCACATGGTTGGCATGGTTTAGCGTCTTGCCCCTCCTCACAACATGAATGTTTGTAAACGAAAAACCTATGTAATACCACCTTAAGAACTGCACACATTGCACCCTTTACGTAGAAGCTGCAGGCCAGACAGGTATACAAGGGTCTCCAACTCTGCTCTAATCAGTACAGCAGCCCAGGTGTCGCTCTGCCCAAAGCAGCCAGGGAATCCAAGCTATAGTATCATGCAGTGGTTGGACTCGGGACAGACAGACAAACAAAGTAAGAAATATTATAAAATGATCAGTATGTACGTAGTATACTAAAAAGTAGACTTTTTTGCTTGTTTCTTTTAAGCTGGCCTTAAAATGACCCTGTCTCATGAAGCAGTATCAAGAGCAACCAGAGAAGGAAACTAGGCCCCATCTCATGACACACACACACACACACACACACACACACACACACACACACACACACACACACACACACACACACACACACACACACACACACACACACACACCATATCTGGCCCAGATGCCTCCCGGGGGCCAAGCATGCTATTAAGACCATGTCAGCATACAGTAAAACCTGCATACTGAGCAGCCTTTAAATCTTGCCTTCCAGCCAGCCAGCCAGAAAGATAGGCAGGTAGATACTTTACGTCTCTCTACCTCAGGCCCCCTGCTGTCTGTCCACTCGCCCAGGTGTGTGTCAGTGGCCCATCCTCCTTCCCGAGAAGCAGCTCAACAATGCAAACTATGCGGCCACCGTCACTGCTTTGCTTTCCCCTTTAATTTATAGCCGCGTGGGTGACACAGACAGGCAGGAATAGATGCACAAAGAGAGCAAAGTCCACAACACTACAACAGTTGCTCCCATGGGTATGCCGCTGTTGCAGACGTGTTTGCTCATTTGTTTTACTGTAAGCTGACCTGACAGTAAGCTGTGTGAAGCTCCCCCCCCCAAAAAAACCCCAAAAAAACAGAGAATGCAAACTATGTCGCCATCACTCTCTTTCCCTCTAATTAAAGTCATTTTGGGATGTTTTGTCCGCTTGTTGTGCGTTGTGTCTTTCTGGTAGTACACCGACCTAACCCGCCCGGTCGGGTTGGTGGAGTTTTCCTTTTTCGCCCATGGGGGACAGCTCGGGTGAACGGTATTCGACATGCACAGACACTTTCGCTGTAATGACGTGGGGATCAACAATGAGTTGGTGCAGCAGCTATGGTGCCCCTTCTTCACTCTCTCTCTGGTGAACGGTCTGCTGAAACGCTGCATTCTTCTGATGTAATGTGAAAGGATTTGTGCTGCACTGCTGTATGGGCAGTTCCTCCTCTTTCCAGCTAACATGAATCTGACCCATAATTGTGTAACAGTATTGAGGAGACCTGTGCACCTAAAACGTGTACTGTACCTTTTGGGAAGGGGGAGACAGCATTCATAACAAAACCATGTAACCTGCTTCCTTAGAATAATTAGTCAAGAATCTAGCACATGTTTTGTCAACAAACTATGTCCCATTAGGATTTTACATTTATGGGGCTCAATGAGCTAGGACATCGTACCATTATATCGGCGACCCGGGTTCGATTCCTGCCCGAAGACCTTTGTCTATGCTTGCTCATCTCTCGCTCTCTACTCATTTCCTGCCACACTCTCAAACTATTTTTATTGGATTCCTTGACCCCAAAAATGTATACTTTGACACCAAGTTTGTCATCCTAGCGATAACAGAAGCAAAGTTATAGACTCTATATGAAATTTTCGATGCATTGGCGGCCATTTTGAAAAAACGTGTTTATTTCCGAATTAAAGGGTGATCTCACTTGTGTCTTTGGATACATTTATTTGTATGACCCTAAGGTACTTCCATGCCAAAGGGGACCTTTGCATCATGACTTGAAGTCAAAACTCACTTAACCTCCCTACTAAAACTGTCCCATCTAAAATAAAGGCATAAAAGGCCCAAGCATGTCTTAAAAGGATTTTGAGTCATTAACTTTTCCTTAATTGCCTTTGGGTTCAATACAATAACTCCACTACTTTACTTCTTAATGTTGCTTTAATGCTTCTCTATCTCTCTCTGTCTCTCTGTCTCTCTCTCTCTCTGTCTCTGCCTCTCTCTCTCTCTCTCTCTCTCTCTCTCTCTCTCTCTCTCTCTGTCTATCTCTCTGTCTCTCTCTCTCTGCCATAGGTCTAGATCTCCATGGGCATGTCCGAACCAACTCCACACAGAGGTGGGTAACAAACAGCCCAGTGTCACCCCCTGTACTGCACACAATAAACTCTTTTTTTAACTTGTGTGTGTGTGTGTGTGTGTGTGTGTGTGTGTGTGTGTGTGTGTGTGTGTGTGTGTGTGTGTGTGTGTGTGTGTGTGTGTGTGTGTGTGTGTGTGTGTGTGTTAAAGGGACACTGTGTGAGATTTTTAGTTGTTTATTTCCAGAATTCATGCTGCCATTCACTAATGTTACCTTTTTCATGAATACTTACCACCAGCATCAAATTCTAAGTATTCATTATGACTGGGAAAATGGTCCGCCATTTTGAATTTCCAAAAATAGCCATTTTTAGCTGCAAAAATGACTGTACTTGGACCATACTAGAAAATATTTGCCTAATACTTAGTAAACTTTCATGTAAGTATCACATTTGGCAATAGGCAGCCCAATTCCAATAGTTGCAGTACCTTTTTTGACCATTTCCTGCACAGTGTCCCTTTAAATAAGTAATTGAATCATTTTTGTGAGCAAATTACAGTACAGTAGGTTCTGTCTGCAGAGCTTAATCTGTGTTTAATCTGTGTTTAATTGTTAATTACAGTGAGAATGCCATCTTCCAACACAGGCAGCGCAGTCCTAGAGAAACCCAGTTATCCATGGAACAAAGTAAGTAAGCCTAGAACACACACACACACACACACACACACACACACACACACACACACACACACACACACACACACACACACACACACACACACACACACACACACACACACACACACACACACACACACACTGGGGCATGAACAGTTTATGTGATTTGAACTGACTTGTGTACCTTCAGAAATAAACACTGAAATAAACGTCCATTAAAGCATTACAAATCTGGGCGACGGAATCAAGGGTTCTCTGGCATAGACGTGGGCTCCAAAGACTTTGATTTTAAACTTGCCTTTTGACACTTCACCCTACTTCTTACTCATCAAATTGAATTGTCTATCAATGTTAAAGAATCCTGCGACAAAGCATTAAAAATCATTCATAATTCCTCATTTTGCCCCGTAAAGATGACATCGTGCACATTCTTCCCCCAACAACGACCTCCTTCTCATAGTCCTCCGTGTGGCAACTTGCCCCTACTCAGGAGGGGGCCATAATTGCTGAGGATACATGATATAGAGCTTAGGCCCCCTTTACAGTGCTCTTTCAAAGAATGCAGCAGGTGTCCATTTGTTGTAAATTTAGCAGTAGAGGAGGCCCTTTATTCGAGGACAGCTGTAGCTAAGGCAAGGCACTGCACTGTTATGCCGGGGACCCGGGTTTGATTCTTGATCAATTCCTGATTCTTCCTTCTCTCTCTCTCTCTCTCTCTCTCTCTCTCTCTCTCTCTCTCTCTCTCTCTCTCTCTCTCTCTCTCTCATTACCATCCTGTCTCCTCTCAAACCATCATATTCAATGAAATGTCATATCCAACTAGGTGTGCATGTTGGCATTGTTCATTCAACACTGAGAGAGCACCAACGAGGAGAGTGTTACATTTTATGCGGTCTACGTTTTGAATTAAGACTGTGATGCAACCGTGGCGTCTTGTCTCCAATTTGTTGATGCCTTTTATGGCCAACATGTAGTTAAATATGACACTTCAGAGCATATGGCGGTTTGAGAGGAGACAGGAAAGTAATGAGAGAGAGAGAGAGAGAGAGAGAGAGAGAGAGAGAGAGAGAGAGAGAGAGAGAGAAGGACGAATCCAGAATTGACCTTGGGCCGGGGTGGTCCCCAACGTAACAGTACGGTGCCTTAGCCGTTCGAGGCACAACTGAGGTCAGCAGAATTTACTTTCTGGGGAAGTTACCCTGAATTACCAGCTAATTTGTTTTAGTGGTTTGCCAGTCTTTGTGCTTGCCAGTCTTTTAAAACTGAAAAAGTAATGTAGTGAAGGCTGTTTTGTTTGGATTTTCATGTCCCCTGTCTGTGTTTCCAAAGGGAAGGTGTTTGTGACTTACGAGGACGACAATGAGGACCATGTCAAGGAGATCATCAAGTTTGTGGCCTTGCTGAGACACAACGGCTTTGACACACACGTATGATGTCCCTTTTTGTCATCACTCATAAAAGTTTATAAAAAGACTGTATGTAGTAAAGATGAACTAAGTTAACAATACAGGGGTGTGCTTCTCGAAAGTGTAGTTGTTAGCCAGTTAGCAACTTGGGTAGTTGCAATGGGAAATTGCATTAAAAACAAGAAATGGTTTTGAGAAATGCACCCCAAAATATGGTTCAGGAGTACTATGTGAATTACACACCTATAGAGATCATGCTACACAAATAGTGTTGCATTAAAGCATAGCAGGCATGATGATTTAGTAAGAGTGCATTACGAAGAACTAATTACAGTGATAGGAATGTAAATGTAAACTTAAAACAACGCTAAGTAATTTCGTCTTTGATCCCACTTTGTATAAAACAGTCTGTGAAGTCTAATGTGGGTAGTCATCACCTAATGGTTAGGGAGGCGGTCTTAAGATCAGAGGGTTACAGGTCTTAATCCCACCCTTACCTCTTCCTACACCTACCTACACCATCCATGGTTGAAGAAGTGCCCTTGAGCAAGGCACCTACTGTAACCCCACATTGCTCCAGGGACTGTAACCAATATACCCTGTCAATAAATTTAAGTCATTTTAGATGTAGATGTCAGCTAAGTATAATGTAATGTAATTTAATGTAATCATAAGAATTTAGCAGTGCTAATATTCCCAATTGGTTGTTTTGCCGCTAAATTGTTTCTATTTGGATTAGAGGAATACCTCTTTTTTTCCAAACTTACTTAGCATAGTATGACACACCAGAACATAGAGTACTTCTACAGTCCTGCTGTCTTCTATTGTTGGCTGATTTGGACAAAAGGCATGATCTATGTAGTTGTATTGTAATTCTTCAATGTAATAGGTTTTGTCTACATTTCTAAGGAGACAGAAAATGACAATGCAACAGTTGTTTTCCTGTTCAAATGAGCCGTTGTCTTTTGTAGAATCCAACTGTTGAATCCAACGCTTGGAATGGAAATACGACGAATAGTGATCGAGGTGGTCTTCTTGCCAAAATAGGTCATCTTGGTGTTTCACATGTTTATTATGTTCATCTTATTCTGTGAAGGCAAGAGAAAATGAAAATACGCCGAATGGTGATGGAGGTGGTCTTCCTGCTTCAACATCCTCTTTGTGGTGTCCTTGTTGAGGCTTATCTGCTGGTGTCTCTGGTTCCTCTTCCTCTACAGATCGACGTCTTTGAGCAGCAGCTCAACAGCATCAGCAAGATCGACTGTACAGAGAGGTACATCCAGGAGGTGAGAGATACACAAGATAATGTACTAAGTTTCGTTTCTCAGAACATGTCGTTTGTGGCGTGCAGAGAACACATTTTGCAGTGTCAATTCCACACTGTGAGAGTCAATGCATGCAGTAAAGCTTGTTCACTTAAAAATAACCAGTCCAGAGATGACTGGAGTGCTCAAATACTTATTTGTTTTTGTTATTATTTGTAGTAATAGTAGTTGTAGTATTGTGGTGCATATATTGTAAACATTTTATGAAGTATTGTAGTGTTACAAAGTACATTTCTCTGTGGCCTAGTCTTTTTGAAGTGGACCAGCCTGATTGCGTTAGCCTAAAGTCCCGGATTGTGAGAGAACCAAAAAGGCTTTGAGCATGTGTGTAGTATTTGTAGTATGTGCCTGGCCTTGTTTGCCTTATTCGTCCCAAGATCACAATGCAGAAGAACCTCTACACACAGACACACACACACACACACACACACACACACACACACACACACACACACACACACCCTCTCTCTCTCTCTTAGCCACTGACATTTTCGGCATTCTTGGCATTAACGCCAAAGCTTCAAAAGCAAGCTGGCAGCTTACTTACACTAAGACGAACACAAGTGGTTGTGTGCGTGAAATGGATAAGCATTTAGACTTCATATTTGGCATGATCCCTTGTCTGTGAAGATTCTCACGCATCCAGGTTGTGTAAGCCATTCAATCAGGGGCGCCGCCAGGAATTTTGGGCCCTATGAAAGATTATAGTTTTGGGCCTACAGGTGGCGCACAGCATTTTGGGTACCAAGGCAGCGAAGTCAGCATCTGATGCTGCCTTTAAATTTCGCCGTTACGCCTAGAAATGCAGTCAACTGCCAAGGGAGGAAATAAAGCAATGTTTCGTTTTGATCCACACTTCATGACTCAATATCCAGTTAGCTCACTGGAAGGACAGCTGCCTTCCCTGTTTCGAACGGACCCTGTGTCAGTCAGGTAACCATAGGCTGTGCAATGCGCAGATCATCCAAAATGCTTTAGTGATGGGCCGGCAATATCTAACCTGCAGCTGTCTCGTCAAATCGCTGTCAAATCGGACTTAAACCGAACGTGACCAGATTGACGAGTTTGAAATGGTGCGCTGTCTATCAGCACCATGCTGACATTAGTCTTATTTTGACGTCCGATAAGCATTCATTTCGTGCCAAGGGTAAAACTCTTAGTGATATTATGAGAACAAAACAATCTCTTGTCCTAGCCATTAGGGTTCTTCGTGTTGTTGCATTGTTGTGTGAGGGATAAAATAGGCACCGCTTGTAAAAAGCACCTGCGCAAACAATGGATGATGGATGGCAGCATCCCCAACGTAGGCTGCAGGTTGTTTGTCAAATCTGCGTTAATTTCCCGCACAATAGTTTCAAATGATGATGTCGGTTGCTTTCACATTTGCCCACCACTCTGCGGTTAAGATTTCACTTAATCCCCACGAGGCTCATAGTTTATCACAGACGTTCATCCACTTTTTCCGTTTGTGCGCGGTGACAATAAAGGTGGAGTTTTTAAATAGGCCTAGGAAATGTGCTAACGTTCTCTCTTGGAGGCTAATCCAAGGATTCTTACCATTTGATAGCGTTTGAAAACACAATGTCGTTGAGTGAGCATACCTTCTTTCTTGGAGAAAATTTGAGTGATCAGTTGCCTGCCTCTTCTGGCCCTCTCCTCTTTCTCCCGTCTTTCCCGTTTTTGCCAACCTGCCTTCACTGTCACCACCAGCTCACCATCATGTGATTAACACATAGATTGTATATTACTAACATTCTATGGGTTAGCCGACGCCTGAGACCTCAGTCGCTCTGTAGCCTACACCTGCTGCCAGCATTTTTCGGATGCTGTCCGATTCAACGCCTCGCGCGCCAGATTGGGCCGCACCATTTCGCAACAGCTCAGGGGGAAGGGTAAATGACAATGTAACACAGAACTGACGAAAACGTTATGGGAATCGACAGTTGTGTGTTTAATAAGATTATTTCCAATTACTAATTCTTTGTAATTATAAATTTCTATTAAAAAAAAGCAAGAATATATTATTTATTAATATTTTATCATCCCATCCGCGGGCCGAGGGCCGTGCTGCGTTGGGCCGGGCCGTTACAACATTATCACCTTTCCCCCCCTAGCGGCGCCCCTGCATTCAATTACATTACATTGCATTTGGCAGACGCTTTTTAACCAAAGCCAGTCGAGGACATAATCATAGCCATTAGCCAACATCACTAGCAGATACAAAGTGCACAGGAAATATACAGAGCAAAAAGTTCAGATGCCACAGTATGCAGAGTTAGATTTTTTAAAGTAAATTAGCACAGGGTTGAGTTGAGTACACACACGTGTATCATGCCAGAGTCTGGCCTGGGACTGGGGCAGCTGAAGCATTACCGCACAAATACACCTAGCGCGACAAGAGCGAGGCAAGCGACGGAAGTAATTGACTTTGTATTGAGTCGCGCGACAAAAGCGATTGTGGAGACAACAGGCGATTTGTGCGACGAGAGCGACAGTTTGAAGTTGAAATCCTTTCAACTTTCTATGACGCGGTTCAGCGACCAGCCGCGACAGCCAATGAATGTATAGAGGTCAGTGACCACAGCCAATGGGATTGTTTGAATGCTTTGCCTTCTGCTTGTAACGGACTGTAGTCGCTTTAATCGCTCATATTGCTCTGTCGCTTCAGTCGCGTTGCGCTAGGTGTATTTGTGCAGTTAGTGTAGTAGATAGTCAAGAAAGAGAAGAATCTTTACTTGCTTCTTGAAGGCTGAGAGAGATGTGCCTAGTCTTGCTGCTGCTGGGAGATTGTTCCACCACTGAGGAACAAAGACTGAGAGCAGTCTTGACTGGGAGCCAAAAGGGATTAGTTGTAGGACATTTTGTGGACTAAAACACTAGATCAGAAGGGTCCAGGGGGATGGATTATGATGTATTGTATGATGCATTGTATGATGTAATGTATTGTGATTCCACCTGAGTGGCTAGTGACTTGCAAAAACCACCAGCTACGGTGGCCGGTGAGCGAAAGCGTTAATGTCAAGTCCTGGTATACGCCCCTGATCACCATGGTGTTCTTCTACTGTTGTGCCTCTTTTCAGAAGGACTACCTGATCATCATTGCCATAAGCCCCAAGTACTACGAGGTGGTGGCCGGAGACAGCATGTTTGTGGAGAGAGACGAGCGCACATTAAACACAGTTTACATCCACAAACAGGTGTGTGTGTGTGTGTGAGCGAGTGCGTGTGCAAATACCTTGGTATTAGTAGCGATAAAGATATGCATCAACAAAGTCGTAAAATGCATGTGGTTAGACTAATGTTTTTGAGCCCCAAGTTTAGTTTGTGGTCCAAAGCACACCGTTCCACATGTATTGACATACTATGACATGTGCCGACTAACCCTGTAGCTATAAGGATGTATTGTAGATTATTCTTATTCTACTACTATCTACTAATAATATGTTTATGGTGGTTGCAATATTACTGAGAGATTGTCTGACCTCTTCTGAAGTCTTTGAATCGACATTATGGAGCAAGGTTTTGCAGATTCTGTATACAGATATACAGTATATTGTAACCATAATCATATTAACGGTAGGCCCTATTATTGTTATTGTTATTATTATCAACAGTAGTAGCAGGCATAGTAGGCCTACAGCCTAGTACTTAAGCTGCGTTGTAGCCCTACAGGTATAGGCCAATAATTGTTATGGTCAATGTTGTTGCACAGACTGTAGCCACTTCAACTCTACTCATGCCGGGAAAATATATTGTGATCGCGCTTCTTTTTTGCCATACATTGTTTGGTCCTGCTTAGTAGACCTCGTGGCTGCGTGAGAGTATGTCATTAAGAGTGTGAATTTGGTCCAGTGCCATGCTTTTTTGGCTGCCTGCGTGCATGTTATGATAAGTTATCTCTCTTCTCTTTTCTTCTCTTCTCTTCCCCTTATCACTTGTTACAGCTGCAGAATGAGTTCATTCAAAATGGCTGCAAGAACTTCAGGTTCATCCCTATTCTCTTCCCTGGGGCCAAGAAGGTAAACGTCTTACGTGATCTTGCTAAAAGTAAATACGCTGTGTGTATGTGTGTGTGTGTATGTGTGTGTGTGTGTGTGTGTGCGTGTGTGTGTGTGTGTGTATGTGTGTGTGTGTATGTGTGTGTGTGTGTGTGTGTGCGTGTGTGTGCGTGCGTGCGTGTCTGTGTTTATACTTGTGGCAGCCTTGTTCCAAAGGATCAGGGTTTCGTACAGCCCTCAGGCTGGAGAGTGAGTTGTGGCATTGTTGTGTCTTTGTGTTGAGTCGTGTAATTACACTTGGCAGGAGTCGATGAGCTGTGTGTTCACGCCAGTGTGTGTGTGTGTGTGCTGAGACCTCTGTATTTTCCAAGACCTTTCGAATGGATCATACGGAGGTTTTTCATATTCTGTGAATGCATATACTCTCAGCCCTCTTACTGTTTCTGTGTCTGTGGTACATTTCATGTCTGGTAGCATTTCAGAAATCACATATATAAATGACCATACAATTACCACCTTATTAGGGGTTGTCTTTACATCTGTCACTTGACATGTGACCGCCTACCCTCTTGAGGTCAGACTGAGGTACCTGTATATGACACCAAAGAAAATGGAATCTTGTACAAGAACCACAACTAGCTGGTGTGGCCAGGAGTGGCACTGCAGCTATGTTATCACAGCCAAGTAAATAATGAATGGGTGCCAATGGGGCTGTACCCTTCTCATAGAACTATCTGCCCGTGTGATTTTTTCCCTGGAAACAATGGAGTCGCGTTCGATAGATATGAGTAAGTGAAAGCATTTGCCGACACGTTTGCATCTTGTCAAGTGTTACATTCGTGAAAATGACCCTTATTTCAACTATAGCAATGACATAACACGTGACAATCGACTTTACGCCATTTGTTTTGTAGTTTTAAGTCTGACTTCAGATGTCGATGTGTTTAAAGTTATGTTAGGATTGTTGCGGACACCTGTTATTTATTGCATTTAAGGTGGTGGAAAAGCGGCATGTGTACATGGGGTAAAGGAAATGACTGCGCTCATCCTTAAGAATTTGGGCACCTTCAATTAACATGTTGGACGGCGGTGGGGGGTTTTGAGGTGTGTGACCGTAGATGTCTCTGCTAGGATCAGTCAGAGTACGTCTCTCGTCAGCTCTGGTCGTGAATAGTCGCAAAGATTCCTCAGCCAGCAGGTATTAGCCGAATGCTAGCGTGTTGCAGGACAAAACTAACACGTCTTTGGGAGAACAAAGCCATGTCAGGAACCTTTAACTTCACTTCTAATACAACGTTCATGATAAGGTACAGAATGTGCACACATCTTTACAAACCAGAGAACAGAACCATCACAAATCCCTGCTGAGCCATTTAGCCCAATAGACTCCCATTCATCTTTTACTTGGCTGCGTTCGCCAACGGGGCTATAATGGGAGCCAATGAGAGACGCCTATCTCATAGCTTAGACAATTTCTGATGACACCAAATGCCCCTTTGCTGGTGAAAACCAGAGGAAGTGATGGCTCGTGGCCCAGCTAGGCCAAGAGACTTCTAGGAAACAAACAGCGCAGCACAGATCGTACATGTTTCTCAGTTTCACAGAAGTCGACTCGTGACCTCATAAAAATGCTGTTACACCTGAAGGGAAGAACAAATAAAGAAACCGTTTCACTGAACCTGTTCTCAAAATACAAGGATGTTCAAATGACCTGCCTATTGTTTTCTCATTTGTTTTTCATTATATAGCACAATACATGACACAGTGACGAATAAAACAGAGAAATAGCGTAAGTTATGGTGAATGTGATACAGTCTGTTGTCAGTACAGTACAGTATATATTTTTTTCATTTATCCTCGATTGTCCCATTGAGACTAAGAGTCTCCTCTATCAGGGAGTCCTGGTCAAAATGGCAGCATACATATAGTAGTTCTAGACGCAGACAGACACATGACATAACATATAATCAGTGTTGGGCAAGCTACTTGTAAAATGTAGTGAGCTAAGCTATCAGCTACTCAACCATAAATTAAGCTTCACTACACTAAAGCTACCACCATCAGAAATGTAGTGAGCTAAGCTACAAAAAAGTGTGGAAATGTAGTTCACTACACCAGAAGCTACATTGTCCCGACATAATGTCAGCTTGATAAAATAACAGATAGGCCTACTTTCATTAAAAAAAAACGTTATTGATCTCACTATACTTTATTGATATTTATTATACATTCAGTAGCCTATGTTTCAAATATCATTATAGGCCACAGGCGTAGGGTGACGGACCCAATAAGTCCAAGGGGATATGTCTCTGAGGGATGGTATGGGGCACTCCCTGGCATGTGCACCGAAGTTACAAGTATATCCCACCTCTGACTTAATTTCATGCAGGTGGGTCTTGGAACCCCTGTGTGACTGCCTAGATCTCAGGAAAGATAGTCAACATTTTTCTTCGAGCAACATTGCGGGACAAAATGTAGCTTTTGTGGAAGCTACATCGCTACTTGAGACAAAAAATAGCTTAACTACAGGGAAGTTACTTAATACATAAAGTAGTGAAGCTACGACCAAGCTACTGGGGAATGTAGTTAAACTAGTAGCTTCGCTACAAGTAGCTAAGCTACTGCCCATCACTGCATATAATAAGGAAAATAAATGTACAAAAACCACAGTAAAAAAAACCTTACATATAACACATTATTCTCACTTGCCTGGCACAAACATACAGTTGTTGCATTTGTGATTTCTGCGTAAATGTGTTGCTACAATGCTACACGGATCCATTGACTTTCA
Source organism: Engraulis encrasicolus (assembly GCF_034702125.1). Lineage (NCBI taxonomy): Eukaryota > Metazoa > Chordata > Actinopteri > Clupeiformes > Engraulidae > Engraulis > Engraulis encrasicolus. Next base: position 3,040,485 of record NC_085868.1, read on the forward strand.
CTTGCTTAGCAATTGTTAATGAGAGACACGGTTCTCAACAAGGGACTTGACACTGTGGTGGTGTGTGATGTGTGTGTGTGTGTGTGTGGGGGGGGGGGGTTGTAATGCAATAGTCTAGTTGAAAGGAAAGGAGCTAGTGTGGTATGGGGGTATTTCATTGTTTTACTTATTTATCTGTTTTTAAGTCTTGTCTACCCTGTCTGAATGTTCTATACTGTACTTATACGCACCTTGACCATTTGAATTTCCCATCTGGGATATGAAGCCCAAGACAAATTTCTCCTCTGGGGACAATAAAGTACACTCCAACTCTAACTCTCTAACTCTATTAAGATTCGGGAGGCAACAATTTGATTCGAATTGATTCAGTCCTATTCTACAATCCACTCCAAACTTTGTGGAGTTGTTAGTAATGACCCAAGGAACAAGTGATTAAATTCTGGTGGTGATCCGAATCATGAACCGGAACCAGGACTTTTTAAAAGATTATTCATCCTTGCTGGCCTATATATCTAGACGGCACTAGTGACCAAAAATGTAATTGCGGGGAATTGCTATCAAGTAGCTTCCTTGGCGGAGTGCTTCTAGTTTCTATTTATATTCTTTAATCCAAAGGTTTAAAAATTGAAATGTTCCCACTCTTCACCCACACACTGCCCATTTCACCTGGGTCTCTCACCAGGGAGATTTGGAGATAAATTCCTTTTTTTTCTTCAAATGGATTCCTGCATTAACCGATTAGTCGATAAATTGAATAATTGTTGACATCCCTAATTATAATAAACACTATATTACTCTGTTGTCCCTCAGAGTGATGTCCCCACCTGGCTGCGGAACACCCATGTCTACAGCTGGCCTAAGCACCGCGATGACATCCTGAGGAGGCTGATGAGGGTGGAGAAGTACAACCCTCCTCCCATCGGAGAACTGCCCACTATCGTCTCCATACCCATCTGAAACCCACTGAGTCTCCTCTCTCTCTCTCTCTCTCTCTCTCTCTCTCTCTCTCTCTCTCTCTCTCTCTCTCTCTCTCTCTCTCTCTCTCTCTCTCTCTCTCTCTCTCTCTCTCTCTCTCTCTCTCTCTCTCTCGCTCTCTCGCTCTCTCTGAGTGTGTGGTGGAGAGCTGTCCACCATCATTCTCCCTTCTGAAGCCCAGACTATCCTCAGGCAAGACCAGGGGGCATGCAAACTATGACTACGCTGTGGTCTTTGAAGACTGGTTAGACAATGTGTGTGTGTGTGTGTGTGTGTGTGTGTGTGTGTGTGTGTGTGTGTGTGTGTGTGTGTGTGTGTGTGTGTGTGTGTGTGTGTGTGTGTGTTTGGGGGGTAGGGTTTGTTGTGGCATGACTTGGAATTGGGTATTTCGGGTGAATCAAAAATGACAGAGAATGTGTGCACATCAGTAACAGAGGTGCTGGACCAAACAGGAGATAACTGAAAGGATATGATAAAGGTGCGTAACATTGTTCTATGCTCCCCAAAAGATGAATGGCACAACACTTAAGACGCACAGTCCTTCATCAAAGTGCACAAGTGCAGCAGGACTGAGCATACAAAACACTGTTCCATTAAAGTTTTTGGGAGCACAGAACAGTGTTACAGACCTTTATCATTTCCTTAATTTGTGCTAATCAGTCATCTGTAGTCATGCCCTTCTACTGCTGGTCAATGTGTTGGAATTTGGGTTTGTACTCTCTGGATCTTTGCACATGATTGGGGAAACTCTTGTCTGACATTTTTTAATGGGCTGCTACTTGAACTACTCACAGATTCGAAAACACAGTTACATTTACAGAATCAATGTCAATGAGTGAGTCCATGCAAGCGGCCATTGTTGCTGAAACAACTGTCACATTTCACTTATTTTCCCCTTCTCCACTGCGTTTTAATTTAGACTATGTCAAATCTCTGAAAATCTTGCGATCCTGATTGGTTCTTTTGCATTTTGGTTTTGGAGCAAGGGGAATCCAAAGGTCCTCCAGAAAAACACATGTGAGCTCACAAAACTGAGCCGAAATACACAAGGGTCGAGAGAGAGTCAGGCTCAGATGAGTCCCCAGATGCACTCTGCACTTACTGTAGGTGAAACCCCCTGATATCACTCACACAGCCTTGTCTCTGTCAAACACACACGTTCACAGACACAGACACATTCCTACTTTTTCTTTTTCTCTCACACGCATTCACTATCTTGGTCTCTTTCTAAAACACACGCACACGCACACGCACACACAGACACACACACGACAACTTTCCAGTTCTGTGCTCATGCTTCCTGTTGCATGACAGCACACACTTTCTCCCCGAGTTCTCACGAGTCATAACTGCTGAAAGAAGTTCCATGGAATTGAACTTCATCAAAGTTTACCGCTCCAGCAGAATGCACTTCAAAGCTGTGAAAATAAAAAGGACAGGAGATGACATAACGTAGTGATTAATAACACTGTTGACGCGTGGGCTAAATCTGTCATCATAGAAAACAATGACAAATGGCCTTTCAGACATTAAGTATGCGCGTACGGCATGCACTCACACACACACACACACACACACACACACACACACACACACACACACACACACACACACACACACACACACACACACACACACACACGTTCCCCTGGTGATGTGTGTGTACAGTAATGGCCTTTCAGACACACACATGCACGCCCACTCAACTCACACACATTCCATTACTGTCCTCAGATCAGATGTGTGTAGTTCCTGCACATTTCCAAGGTGAAGACAATGCCCCAAACTGATTTCACTCAGTCACGCTATTACACAGGAATCTCAGGTGCAATGCCCGTCAGGTGCAAAACAAAACATTCTTCATTTGTGGTCTGTTATGGCATGTCCTCCACCCTCACCTTAGGGCATTTGAACGAGGTTGCTATATTAAAGATTGCGTTTCTTACATTTCTCAACAAAATCATTTTGCTCATTTGGCATTTAACACATCTCTTGGCTCTGTCAGGCCTCTGCTGTTTACAGACGTATTTAAATGCTGTTTGTTGTTTGTGTGCGTTTGTGAACCTGGTAACCTTGGGAATAGTCCAAGAACCTGGTTGCTGTTGTAAACTGGGTTAAGTTGAGGTGTGGTGAATCATCTAGTCAGGATAATGCTATTATGTAACCATGTTTTTTGGCGATAATTGGAAAAGTGTTGGTGCTGTTAACTTCTACTTTTAATGCTGAAATCCAAGTATGAACGTACAATTACGTTCCACATTTTTACGAGCTATGATTAATATTACCAATTTTAAGTGTAAAAAAAAACGTGTGGATAAGGATATTTTTAGTTTTTCCCTATTTATCAATACATTAAGAGGTGATTCAATGCAAAATATGAAAGTCATTACATTAAAGGAATACTAGATTTACACATTTTTAAGTGAATCATCACCAAGATGTTTTTTTTTTAAATAGGTAAACACTCCCAAATGCATATAGGGTATGCACAATAGCATTAGCCTGAGTGTAGAAGAGCCTGGAGCCTGGTCTCTATTTCTTAATGACATGTGTGAGTTACGTATCTATTGCAGCTTTACCACCTCCTGTAGGTAAATAAGACTGGTTCATCAGCTAACCATGTTCTTGGAATATGCCCCTGTCAAACCAAACTCGCTAGCCCAAATGCCAAATGCTCTGCTGCTGGGTAGCTTGGTCATGCTAACTACAGTGGGCCATGAACTTGCCTTGCCTGGTTACCACCAGAACTAATCACAAGTGAGATTTCAGATCGAAACGATTGTGTAGAACGTAAGGCAGTATGGGTGTTCCCAGGCTACAACTTGCCCATTCTTAATGCAGATTCTTTTCATCTTCCTTGCTGTGTGTGTGTGTGTGTGTGTGTGTGTGTGTGTGTGTGTGTGTGTGTGTGTGTGTGTGTGTGTGTGTGTGTGTGTGTGTGTGTGTGTGTGTGTGTGAGATATTCTTTGTCCTTTGTCTCTACAGTATTTTTTACATGTTGGCTATTTTTATTTCATTTGATTTACTTTCAGGGATCCAGTTTTACGTTCTCAAGAAGCTAAGCCAAGCTAAGCTGTAGGGCCAGCTGATTTGTATCTCAGGAGTATACACATCTATTGATACACGACACGCCTATTGATATCATCAACCCCAAGCCCATTTCTACAGGTCTCAGAAATATATGTCTATTACGTCATATACTTTTTAATGGGTGGATCAAAGAGAATTCACTGGGTAGTTGTTAAAAAATTGTGTGTGCCATATATTTTAAATATTTCTTTATAATGTGTCAGAATATGTCTGTGCCTCTGATACATACCTTGTACATGTCGTGACTTTCAAAAGAATGCCATGTTCAATTTCACCTTTAATAAAGCACTCATTCTTGTACATGTGCTTGCTGTTTTGCTTGAGATAAATTCAGAAATAAGTCATTTAAAAATAAAGTAAGTAAGGAGAAATAGTCACACCTCATTTGTGGTTTTTAATGTCATATTAGGGTAGAAAATTGACATAAGGGCAGAAGACATAACAGCATACTCTATATGCAAGGAGGAGTGTTTGAACCACATTGTCAATATATTATAGTTTACAAAGTCATTGGTATGGAACCTTTTTCGATATGTTTCCCCCAACGTTATTCCTTCATATTGTGCAGACAAAAATTTCACATTTTCAGTGAAACGGAGTGACACTTAAGTAGGCTACAGGTATCGGTCCTAGGATTCAGAATAGGGCTGCACAATTATGGAAAAAAATATAATCATTCATCATTCATGAAAATTTTAATTGGAATTATAACCGGAAATCACTGTTTTTAAAAAACAATCAATTGCATTTTGTTCAGAAAGTTAATTCAAATCAAAAAATGAAATATAAACCAAGAATTTACCATATAAGGGATGAGCAAAATAAAACTGAAGTTGAATAATTATGTAAAAGGCAACAGCACGAAGCTTAAACGGACCTACAGATTTTTGGCCAGAAATACCAACCTGTCCACATGCTCTGGCTTCAACAACGGCCACAATTTTAAATCGCAGTGGCCAAAAACGCGATTTCCGAATCATTTCGATGAATTGTGCATCATGTTTTTTTTTATCATTTATTTTGTCTGAACCCAAGACCAGATACCTACGCATTTAGGCAAACATTGATGAAGTGTCAACTGCTATTCCAATTATAACAGTGCTCATAATGTCAAACAATTGCAACTCATAAATAACATAAAGATCCGATCTTACAGTGCTACTGCACATAAATTACACTCCAGTGTTTTAACCAGTGTAGACAATTGAACATCGCAGTAATGCCCACTGCACAGTGCGTCAACAAACTGCTCAGTGTACAGCGGCATAACAAACAGAGCAACACAAACTCACAGAATTATGTGAGGTCAGGTTGCAACAGAAAGCACGTTTGAAAATAACTTAGAATTCATATGCCATCTGCAGCATAGGGCCTAGCTGTTGTATACATGCTTCATTGTGGCTCAAATGAACATTAAACACATCAACATAAGCAACAATGGCAATGGGGGGCAGACTGTTCAGAGGTGAACATCCCAGGTAGCGAAAGTCATGCCACTTATTTTGTTACAGTACAACCAATTTACTGAACACCAGACAGACAGATTTACTTGATTGATCATAGTTGATGAAATGGATGAAAACTCTCCATATTGATCCTTATCACCTCAACTTTCCAGCCAGATGAATAATTAGTCAAATTAGTGAGATCGTTGTACTGTGTGTTCAGTGCTAAGGCATGGCAGGGATTTTACTTTTTCCAAGTCTGTTTTGTCCACCTCTGGAACACATACTTGGACACATCACAAATATAACTCATTGAGTGTTTCTAAAAACAGCAGCAATTGGGTTTGCTGGCCATGATTTTCCAGCTTATGAAAACTAATACTGCGTACCATTCAATAATCTACAGCCCCCCCCAAACGATGAACTGTGTTAAATAATTAGCTACATAATAAGTACCTGTACACATTAGAGTTTTTTTCCCTTGCACCTTTCATTGGTTTACATTCAGTTTTTCCTTCACGTCAGTCACAGACTTTCTCATGAAATAACAAAAACAGGTAGTCTGAAGAATTTGTGAACTTTGCCTTTTCCCAAACAATAGCATCCATGACCATCTCTTTGAAGAGATGATTTTTTGTTCAACATCTGCAATGCCATAATTGCAACACAAACATGATTTTCCCTTATTAAAAACATAAATATGGCAGCATTAATACAAATAACAATTACATAAAATATCATAAAAATGATATTACAAAACATTGGCCCACCTTGTGTTGAATTTCCTTCTTTCCCCCCTTTTCCTTTTTTGTGTTTTTTTTTTTATCTCTTACCTACAGCAGGTTTCTGCAAATGCACATGGTACATACAGTATGATTTGGAGTGAGAACTTGGTTAATACGGTAACAGTAGTAATGCACTATATATATACAACGGACAAAAAAAAAGTTCACAAAACGTTCATGGCGGCGATGAGATTTGATCACTCGGCTCTGGCCTGACGTTGGGCATCAGTTGAACTTCAAAGACAGAAAAGAAAAGAAAAACCTTCCGGATGCTGATTGGCTGGGCTGAGTGCCGGTTGAATGTGACACGTCGACTTCTGGATCCTGTTTGGCTGGGAGCGCTAGTTGAACATGATGGATTCCGGATCCTGATTGGTCATCTGCGCCATGTGTCTCAGCACGTCCTTCTTGGTGATGATTCCCAGCAAACGCCTGAGGGGACAGAGAGAGAGAGAGAGAGAGAGAGAGAGAGAGAGAGAGAGAGAGAGAGAGAGAGAGAGAGAGAGAGAGAGAGAGAGAGAGAGAGAGAGAGAGGGAGAGGGAGGAAGGGAAGTAGAGGGAGAAAGAAGGAGGGAGGAAGAAAAGGAAAAATGGAAGGGAGAAGGAGAAACGTATTGAGTGACAAAGGTAGAGTTTTCGGAGAGGGAAAGAAAAGGAAGACAGGAGAGTAACAGGAGGGAGGGAGAAATAGAAATAAAAAGGAGAGAGGGAGAGGAAGTATTGATAGAAGGGAAAAAAACAGAGGGCAGGATAGATGTGAGAGGGTGTAGACACAGCAGAGAGCGAGGGAGGAAGAAGAAGAGTGAGAACAGTCTCGTTAAAATCTTGTTTTATATTCATCTACTTGACCTCTTGCATGAAGTTGCAGGTCATTCTTTCTTAAACTAATGCTTCCAAAGGTGTGTTGATGGTCCATCAACAGAACGTAGGAAAAAAAATGCACCACCACTTTAAAAGTCGTTCCAGTACCCTTGGCTGCCCTCTATGGGCAGTTAGTTGTAGGCACAATAAGTAAGTGTCTAGGTGCAGATTGCCTGTCGGCTTGTGGTTTAACCAGAGAGGGTGGATAAGGTGAAGACGATTCAAGCCTGTCCTTTTCCGGGATCCATGTGACGTCAGGAGAACACCCCTTTAGGGGACCAACAAAGGTTGAGAATGAATGGTGTTCCCTTAGCCCTGTAGGTGGCGGTGGTGCACACCTTATGCAAGTCGCCACCAAACGCTACAGAAAAAGAGGGATAAGGTGATCACAGCACCTTAGGAGACCGAACTTGAGAGCACACTCCTTTGCATTGGATAAGCATGGTTTGATTTATCTTTCTCCTAGAAAATCTGTGTTTTAACTAAGAGACTACTCCTCTTCCATAAAACACGGTGACGGAAGGCTAAGGGGGAGGAGGTTTCCCCATTCAACATCCAGATTGCAAATGAGATAATGACCTTTGAATTGTGCTCTTGCGGGATATTTAATGAAACTTCGATCATTGATGACATGTTGCCTCGCATCACAAGGCCACAAAAACAGGGAGATGTCAAAAGTAAAGTCAAAAAAGATGTCAAAATTAAAGCAGAGATGTCAAAAGTACAGTAAAAAAGCCAGCCAGTTTCCTTACAGTACAGGTAATTCGAGTGATCAGTAGACCAGTGTACCTGTCTTAAGATCAACTTATACTGCGGTGAGAGGTTTTTTAGGCTTCTTTTTCACCTCATTTGGTACAGTGGAATAACTGACGTAACCAATATTTATTATCATGTGCTAGTGTTGTACCTACACCATGAATCACTCTACTTTTACTTTTGACACCCCTGCTGCGTGGGTTTCTATGTCTGAGTAGGAGGGGAGCCTTGCTCTGAAATTGAGACTCATCAGACAAGGCAACAGTTTCCCATATTCTGTTGCCCAATGTTGGTGAGCCTGTGTGCATTGTATGCTCAGTTTCCTGATCACGGGGACATCCGGTGTGCCTCAAGTTTTGACATGCTGGGTGTTTGAAGATGCTCCATTCCACATGCATGTGCATGTGTTGGTAACCTTATACTGCTACTGTTTGAATTAGTGTGTATGTTTGGTCACTAAGCCAGTGTTGGTCACCAGGAAGTGCTTGAGGCCAAGATTATCAAAGATGTGTTTGGTGACTGTGAAGGGATGTGCGCGTTTATGTATGAATGAACATATGAGTGTGCATATATGAATGTGTGTGTGTGTGTATTTATCTGTATTTGACCATCTGCGTGTGACGAGGCACTGTCTTGGGTCTCAGCTTCCTGAAGATGTCCACCATAGTGTGTGTGTGTGTGTGTGTGTGTGTGTGTGTGTGTGTGTGTGTGTGTGTGTGTGTGTGTGTGTGTGTGTGCGCGTGTGCGTATTTGACCTACCCGCTGCGTGTGACGAGGCACTGCCTGAGGCCCAGCTTCCTGAAGATGTCCACCACAGTGTGTGTGTGTGTGTGTGTGTGTGTGTGTGTGTGTGTGTGTGTGTGTGTGTGTGTGTGTGTGTGTATTTGACCTACCCGCTGCGTGTGACGAGGCACTGCCTGAGGCCCAGCTTCCTGAAGATGTCCACCACAGTGTGTGTGTGTGTGTGTGTGTGTGTGTGTGTGTGTGTGTGTGTGTGTGTGTGTGTGTGTGTGTGTGTGTGTGTGTGTGTGTGTGTGTGTGTGTGTGTGTGTGTGTGTGTGTGTATTTGACCTACCCGCTGCGTGTGACGAGGCACTGCCTGAGGCCCAGCTTCCTGAAGATGTCCACCACGGTCTCCATGGGCGTGTGGTCGGTGACGGTGAAGGGGCTGAGGTTGAGGATGCGCCGCAGCTTGAGGGGCTGAGGGCAGCTGGCGGGCAGCTGGGGGGCGTCCTCCGTGAAGTACACCATGGAGTTACTCACCACCCCGTCCTGCTTCCCACGAGCCGTCTCTACAGGGGGACGCGCAAGAAATAAGGAGAACAAGTGAAGACATTAAACTAGACTGCCTGTGCAGTCGCCTTCGACTGCTTAAGGTATATCCCCGAAACGCGACGCTTCCAGTCGCCAATCATTCCTACCACTCCCGTCCACCTTTTCATGAACGTTTATGATAAATACAAAATATAAAATAAATATATTTAATATCTATACAACGATCAATGACGTGCAGAGGCTTAAAACCAAATGACTATTGTGAAAATGAAGGAAAAAATGGGGCAAATGGTAACACTGTTTTAATGGTTCACTATTACAGTGGATATACCACATTAGGTACAGTGTAATAACCAGTGTAACAATATTTAATACCACGTCATACCAGTGTGACACCATGTACCAATTTTGTACTTATATCATGTAGGCTATTTGTGTGTAAGTGGTATTACATGGTATTGCATATTTGTACACTGGTATTACACTAGTATTACATGGTATTACATATTGTTACACTGGTTATTACACTGTACCTGGTATTGCCTATTTTTACACTGGTATTACACTAGTATTACATGGTATTAAATATTGTTACACTGGTTATTACACTGTAGGCCTACCTGATATGGTAGATTCACTGAAATGGTGAACCATTAAATTAAGGAGTTACCGGGCAAATCAATCCACCCAGTCAGAAGTTATGGGCCAAATAAAAATTCCACCATTTTGAAAGTGTTGACCTCCAAACTCGAATCAATTCATGAACCTACCCTAGAGCATTCACACACCAAATCTGGGACAAATCCATCCACCCGGTCAGAAGTAATGGGCCAAACAAAAATTCGGCCATCTTGAATTCGGCCATCTTGAAATTGTTGACCTCCAAACTCGAATCAGTTCATGAACCTACCCTAGAACATTCACACACCAAATCTGGGACAAATCCATCCACCCGGTCAGAAGTTATGGACCAAAAAAAAATTCGGCCATCTTGAATTCGGCCATCTTGAAATTGTTGACCTCCAAACTCGAATCAGTTCATGAACCTACCCTAGAACATTCACACACCAAATCTGGGACAAATCAATCCACCCGGTCAGAAGTTATGGACCAAACAAAAATTCGGCCATCTTGAATTCGGCCATCTTGAAAGTGTTAACCTCCAAACTGTAATCAGTTCAGGAACCCACCCTAGAGCATTCACACACCAAATCTGGGACAAATCCATCCACCCGGTCAGAAGTAATGGGCCAAACAAAAATTCGGCCATCTTGAATTCGGCCATCTTGAAATTGCTGACCTCCAAACTCGAATCAGTTCATGAACCTACCCTAGAACATTCACACACCAAATCTGGGACAAATCCATCCACCCGGTCAGAAGTTAAGGACCAAACAAAAATTCGGCCATCTTGAATTCGGCCATCTTGAAAGTGTTAACCTCCAAACTCTAATCAGTTCATGAACCCACCCTAGAGCATTCACACACCAAATCTGGGACAAATCCATCCACCTGGTCAGAAGTAATGGGCCAAACAAAAATTCGGCCATCTTGAATTCGGCCATCTTGAAATTGTTGACCTCCAAACTCGAATCAGTTCATGAACCTGCCCTAGAGCATTCACACACCAAATCTGGGACAAATCCAAACATCCGTTCAAAAGTTATCGCGTTAACACGAAAGACCTTACGCGGCGGCGGCGGCGGCGGCGGTGCACGCAAAACCATTACATCCCCGACGCTCCGCGTTTCGGGGATATAATGACATTATTTCATGCTTTTATCCATAGTGTCATTTAGGTATAAGATATTGGTTACAGTCCCTGGAGCGATGAGCATACAGTATGTTGTTGTGTTCTTAGTTTTCCCTCAACAAGTCTGGGCCCCGGGCCTTATGTCTGATGACTCTGCATCCAAATGAATGTGTTTACAACTAAATACTACTGTCTATCTGTCTACTACTATCTACTATCTGTTTATGACTTACCATAAGTATATGACTTACTTTTTACCTATGACTCATACCAGAGATTCTTTAAGTATAGAGATATGCCAACATAATAGGTATCTATGGGCACCTAACGTGACCAGGTTCCGGTCTGCCTAAAGGGGCGTGTCATAATGCTCCTAGCATTGAATAGAACAGTCCTCAGGTCTGCCTAAAGGGGGATTTCCCCCCCAATAATAGAACCCGGAAACAATGGGCCAATGGAACCTCTCTCTCTCTACTCTCTCTGCTCATACTATAAGTTTATGACTTACCAAACGGTAAACTACTATACTGTATATAGGATGTAATGTGCATTGTGTTGCAGGAGCAGGCATACTGTATGCATGCATACTAAGGGGTATGCTACTATTTTGGGGCTTAATACAGTTAAAATCGTTGGCTGGAGTATGTAAAGGTGGTAAAGTGTCTTATTTTTAATGTAAGCCGTTGTCTTGCTTTAAGACAAGTTAAAAGAGGGAATATGTCGCTAAGCTAGTGAAAGTCAATGGATCCGTGTAGCATTGTAATTTTGTGCACGTTCTATCTGCACTCACTGATGGCGAGCGTCAGGTCCCGCCGCTGCACAAAGCCGATGAGCCTCTCCGAGTCGCGGGACATGACCACGGGGAAGCCGTTGTAGTCGGTGTCCTTGATGAGCGCCTCCACGTCCTCCACGGTGGTGGAGTCCTGCGTCAGCACGGCCAGCGGAGGATCGTTACGCCGCGGACGCATCACATCCGTTGCCAGCGTGCGGTGTGTGAACTCGTCCTGTAGTGGAGAAATAGTCGTTTGTTTTTATTTGGGACCATGTGCAATTAAACACACCCAGTACAGTAAGTGTGACAGTTTCATGCATCACTAGCCACTTTCACAAGTATTTATTTATTCTTGACATATCACAGTAGCTGATATTCTGTTTTTGCCCATAGTGCATGAAGTGCTGTTATTACAGCTTTTCACGATTGGTTTCAAGAAATTAGCCAAACCAATCGAGAAAAATTGTACGGTCAAGAAACAGCCATTTGAATCCGATTTATTGTCATGTAAGAAGCTACACTGACGCTGATCTTCTTAATTTACGACCTTGTCTTTAGAGCTTATACTACATATCATGGAAAAGCAAAAAAGAAAAGCCCACAAGGCCAATAAAAAGGTTGCATGGCTATTGATTTGGGAAAACAGTTAGCCACAGTGAGAACAGTACCTGGTATAATACCTGGTCCAGGTATGCGAACTGAACCGAGAGGACACAATACCTGGTCCAGGGTATGGATATACTTTGCACGCTGTGCTCAACTAAATTGAACTTTTAAAAAATGAGGACTCCAGGCTCTTCTATTAGATGATTTACCTCTTAACTTAACCTGGTTAAGTTCCTGATCCAGCTTCTTATAATAGGCCCCTGTAATCCATCTGTTGTCCATAATACCTGGTAGGGGTATGATTTAGATAGAGAATACTGTACCTGGTCCAAGTAGGGGTATCCGTTGAGGCGGATGTGGGCCTCGTAGATTCCCTCCTTGTTAAAGGCGTCCGCCACCCACTTGCTGGTCACCGCGGCAGCCATTAGAGGGACGATGTACTCCAGGCCACCAGTCAGCTCAAACATGATGACCACCAGGGACACCGTCATACGCGTCACGCCACCTAGTGGACACACACACACACACACACACACACACACACACACACACACACACACACACACACACACACACACACACACACACACACACACACACACACACACACACACACGCACACACACACATCACCAATTGTGAGCGTCACCAGCCATGAGGGGTTATACTAAGAGTTAAGTGATGAAACCAGACTAAAGGAAGAAGTGATAAACCTGCTTATACAGTATGCTTGCAGGAATCATTTAGTTAAGAAAATGAGGATTCCAGGCTCTTCTATTAGATGATATACCTCTACCTCAACGATGACTTAACCTGGTTTACTACTGCACGAATGTGACATAGCACTGAACTCACACGCACACTCATACACCCACACTCACACACCCTGTAAACACACTCTGTTACAAATGGCAACACACACACAAACAGACATACACACACAAGCGCACATACACACACACACACACACACACACACACACACACACACACACACACACACACACACACACACACACACACACACACACACACACACACACACACACACACACACACACACACACACACACACACACACACATTCTCTCTCTCTCTCTCTCTCTCTCTCTCTCTCTCTCTCTCTCTCTCTCTCTCTCTCCTCTCTCTCTCTTCTCTCTCTCTCTCTCTCTCTCTCTCTCTCTCTCTCTCTCTCTCTCTCTCTCTCTCTCTCTCTCTCTCTCTCTCTCTCTCTCTCTCTCTCTCTCTTCTCTCTCTCTCTCTCTCTCTCTCTCTCTCTCTCTCTCTCTCTCTCTCTCTCTCTCTCTCTCTCTCTCTCTCTCTCTCTCTCTCTCTCTCTCTCTCTCTCTCTCTCTCTCTCATACCCAGACAGGCCGCTGCCCCGACCATAGCGTAGAGTCCTGGCGTAACGCAGTCAGCTCCGGGGCGGCACCAGTTCTTGAAGATGATCCAGTCGTGGTGGTGGTATGCCATCTGCTCCACGGCGATGCCCACGATACGGCCCGCGATGGCCCCCACTGCCATGCTGGGGATGAACAACCCCGACGGGATCTGAAGATAACGTACAGTTACACACAGTGTTAAACATTAGGGCCGGAACAGTATTGTATTTGAACCAAGAAATTGTGATACGCAGTGCCACAGAGTATCACTGTGCAAGAAGGCAGAATCGTGATACGCCCTTTCATTGTTGTGTAGTGTTACCCTCCAGTCCAGAAAATTACCACATAATAGCGGTACTAGTGCCTCCCAGCTTCAAATCATCATCATAATTACAAAACAAAAAGTAGACTATACAAACAATACTGAACACACTATTGAATATGAACTTCATGCCAAAGGTGAAGATAATGATGCATCATGCAATACTACCAGGGCTCTAAATTAACACCAGCCAACCGGCCAAATGCTGGTAAACTTTCAGTGTGGCTGGTGGAAAAGACCAACTTACTAGCCACTTTGACCCATTAGTGAGTATGTGTTTGACTAGTACAATCAGTATCTACTAGCCATCTTGGCTGGTGATGAAAAATGTTAATGTAGAGCCATGAATACTACCATTAAAGGGGAAATACTGTGTGAAATGGCTTAAATAGTGTTAAACCATTGATGAAGTGACTAAAAACCTGAGACTTGTGTAAATGTAAAAACATACAACTATATGAGGTCACAATGTCTGACCTTCATGCCAAAGGTGAAGATGGTGATGACGATCTTGAAGATGAGAGCCAGGGCCAGCTGCCAGAGGGCCGTGTAGACGCCGGGTCCCGCCGGCCGGTCAGGGATGTCGTCCACGGGCCGCGTCATGTTGGGGCTGTTGTAGTAGTCGCACAGCTGCGAGGACTCCAGCGCGCCGCAGTCGTTGAAGAGCTCGGAGATGAGCTGGCTGGTGCTGCGGCGAGTGTAAGGGTTGGGGAACGCCAGCACAGCCGTGATGCCCGTCACCGCGATCACCTCCAGCACCGGGTACTTGCCCAGCCGTGTGGTCTTGCGGCGCCGGCACCAGGCGATGTTGGCACGGATGAAGAGGGTGCCCCACAGGCCGCCGAACACACCCAGCAGGATGAAGGGAACCAGCTCTGCCATGTACCTGGGGAAGGAGTGGAGGAGGAGAGAGAGAGAGAGAGAGAGAGAGAGAGAGACAGAGACAGAGACAGAGAGACAGACAGAGAGACAGACAGAGAGACAGAGAGAGGGGGAAAAGTCAGTGTTGGCACAGATGAGGAGTGTGCAAACAAGAACACAGTAAATACAATTCGTGGTGAACTGAGAAAAAGAAGGCTTTAAGGTTTCCTTTCTGGCCAGTCAAATGTCTTGTAGGTAAAGTGGTGGTGACACTTCCATGTAAAGAAATTTTGAGGATGGAAATGAATGGACACAAAACGAAAAAAAAAAACCAACATTCATATGCCTCTACCTAAAATGTCTTTATTGATTGGATAAGAGAGAGGGAGAGAGTAAGATGAAGAGGAAGAGAAATAGACAGGAATTGAGAGAAATGGGCTGAGACGGTGCTCATACCAGGGTGTGTGGTACTCTACGTAGAAGAGCACCAGGCGGTTGTTGCCAAAGGGGTTGATGGAGCGCAGCGTGAAGGCGGCAACCAAGGCGGCGAAGAAGGAGCGCCACAGGGTCTTCAGGGGGAAGTAGTAACTCACCTGGAGAAAGAGAGAGAGAGAGAAAGACCACTCAGATCAAGAAAAGGGAGACTTCAGAAACTCACATCTGCATCCTGCTGTGATCGGATTTCAGATTAACAAGTGATGCTTCTCAGGGTTTGGAATTTCGGAATTTGTCACAGTGCTAATGTTTTGGATTCTCTAGGATCATTTAAAAACATTTGGATGCATGTTCTTTAGAACTAGGCAGCTGAAGACCCCCCTCTTCACCCTCGCCTACTCATAGCTGCTCAGGCATCATAGCGATCATCTACCCTCGAAATCACCTCACCCTCGTCCTGCTAGACCTCCCCAATCATACTCTCTACACATGATGCTCTGATCTGCAGAATCTCTCTTCCTCTCTCTTCCTTTAATCTGATTGTAACCAGCCCTGGCAGGGGGCTCCCCTAGGTGGTCGTGGGTCTCTGCCTGCAGCAGGGGAGGGCAATTATTTTGGCTTAAGGGCCACGCTAGAATATTGATAGAAAGTCAAGATGATAGATAGTCAACAATTAGAAATAATTGCACCCATCTGCTACGCAGCTGAGTCAGGTTTAATTCCGGCCCGGGTCCTTGGCCCACCCTTCCCCGTCTCGCTCTCCCCACTGACTTCCTGTCCAACTCTTCACTGCACTATTGTAATAAAGGCCAAAACGCCCCAAAAAATAAGATTTTTTTTTGTAGAAGAAAGAAACGAAATATTCACAGAAACATAACTTGTAGGCTATTTCATTCCCCACACTGTAATGAAATTAATTTAAATGAATATGGTAGCCTATGTCTTTGGATAACATCAAATCCACAAGACCCCTGCCAATTGTAGCCGTTTTAAAAATGTTGGTTCTGAATCTCGGTTTGCCTGTCTGTCAGTCTTCTAAAAGCCATCCCGGCCAGCATGTTGGCTCCGGGCCTGAGTTTGGCCACTTCTGGTTCATAAGGTTGTGTTCGTACCTCCTCCAGGCTGAAGAGCACTCCTCCTATTGGAGCTCCAAAGGCCACAGACACACCTGCGGCCGCCGCAGCAGATAACACCTGTATTGAGGGGGGGGAGAAACAACATGGTCACAGACACACCTGGAATATATACAGTAGGTATGCAGGTATCAGGTATACAGGTATCAGTTGTGATACATCACTCACAATTCAATTCAATTCATCTTCCATTGGGTCAATTTATTGGTCAATAAAATTATGAACAGTTAAAAACAAAATATATTAATCAATACATAATTGAAATGTGAATGCATTTGTGAGTGCGTGGGTTTGCGAGTTAGTATGTGTGAATAAAGAAGCTTTGAAAGTTGCATGCGTGTGCTGGGGTAGTCACATCTGAATTGTAAAAAAGGGACACACTGATGCACAAGTGTGAAACATTAATGATACATGTTTATTTCAACGGGGTAATATAAGTGCATTATTTTTAAGAATTGAACAGTTATTCCATTTTCCTGGACAGACCATAACAAACTGGGACAATCCCAGAAAAAACTGGATGTGTGTCAACTCAACACTAGAGTGTGCATGCCTCACCTCTCTGCGTTTGCCCTCGTTCTTGCTGTACTTGGAGAAGAGGCTGCAGAACAGGTTGCCACAGCAACAGGCCACGTGTACGAGCGGCCCCTCCTTGCCCAGACTCAGCCCTGATGACACAGCCAGCACCAGCGTCACCGTCTTGATCAGCAAAGTCCACTTGCCCAGGTAGCCTCGGATGATGAAGCCACTAAGGATCGTCTTGATCTAATTAAAGGAGAAATGAATAAAAACGGTTAATAACAAAAAAAACTTGGATCGTTCACAGTGCAGTAAAAGTAATCCAAGTAAAGGGAGGATAAATCATTGCACAGTGGTCTTCTTTGCAGGTAGTTTATTTTGAATTTATTTATCTTTTCTGGTAATAATTAAGGTGGCCACCTTAACTGAAAGAGCTGAGGGAAGCCCTGGTCTGAACTGCAGAAATATGAATCTTCAGACAGCGACACCATTTACCAACAACTGCCAAAATTAGAGGAGCATGAAGGAACATGCAGGAGAGCAATAAACTCTGATACAATCTATCAGCCCCTGGGCCAAAGGCCCTTTTTCACACAAAGTCAGACACCTTCGATTCAAAGCAGCTGTCAGTTGCATCTGGTGGCATAGATATATACATACACGCCACTGTTGTATTTCTAGTCTGAAACTAGCAGTATAGCTGCTTTGTTTCAAAACAGAACTTTTGGGTTTTTTGGGGGGTGGGGGGTAGGAAACGAAGAAGAATAGGGAGATGACCTCGGGTCAGAATTGAACCCGGGTCCCCGGCATAACAGTGCAGTGCCCAACTATTTGAGCCACGGATGGGGCACAAAACTTTGTTGACGTCATGACAAAAAAGGCTATTTGCTCAGACTGACCTCTGGGATTCCTGAACCACAGGCGTAGGGGGCGAACACGCGCACCAGAGACACGGCCAGGAAGGAGAAGAAGAGTGCCCACGTCACATACAGGAAGTAGTTCAGCACATATGCCCCGCCCCCCTGGAGGACATAAAACAAAATACTGATTAGTGCATTTCATTCACTGAAGGGTCATTTACAATTTTTGTAATAGCAGACGTCAGGGTAGTGCAACCATGGCTAATGCCACTATTGTATAGATTAAATGTTTTTTTTGCGCTTTTTACTGGATTATCTAAAATATATATTCATTGCTTGTACATTTATTTCCCAATTATTAATTAATTGACGGCCATTTGCTGTGGTTGTACCACCTAACATCTGCTGCTAGAAAGGTGAAGTTGATTGAACATTGCTGCTGCAGAAAATCATTCAATGACACTGAATAATTGTTCAGTGATCAGAAACTCCTTCCGCAAATGAGTAGGAAGAAGAGCTCTTCTTTACATTCATATCACATGCCATTGTGCAATAAATAATATTCAACAGGAAAGAGAGTGTCTCAGTGTCTCAGTCTTCAGTGTCTCTCTCTTCTTTTGAAGGCAAGGCATTTTTTTTAAATAGCGCATTGCATACAACATGTGCATCTCAATGAACTTCACAAAAAGCAAAACAAAGATAAAAGACAGCAATAAAATACACAGATAAATAATAATGATAATAATAACAATAATTTTATTTGTATAGCACTGTATCATACAAGGCATGCAACTCAAAGTGCTTAACAAATGGGAAAAACATCAATGTTATGGATGGATTTAAAAGGAGAAGTAGAGAGGAGAAACAGAAACAAGAGAGAATAGCAAGAAGACAGAAGAAGAAGACATATAGAGATTGTATAAAAAGATACAAAATATAAAGATAAAAAGCACACAATGGTGACAAAGACAAAAAAATAATTTTGGATAATTTCTTATGGAATGAGCACCCGGTTGCTGTTCCCTCTTGTTTAGTTGAGTGAGTTATAAAGCTTATATCATCTTTAAACACTTCAAAGAGCGGGGTAGTCACAGAGAGTGGAAGCAGTTCACACATCTGCTGGACATTTGACACATGTGTATGATGAGGCGCTCTCCCTCCTTATACAAGACTGGCATGTCACAGAAGCTATGTGGGTGACACACAAAAGCCCACCTGGGAAACTGCCATTGTCATTGTGACACAGCACTCCACAGGGCACAGTGTACATTGCACACAACAAAATTGCATTTATGCCTCACTGGCGCAAAGGGTCAGCCCCAACGGCTGTGCTGTGGGATAGGACCATGCTCAGGGTGTGTAGAGAGTTACTTGGGCACAATTGGTGGTGCTAAACAAAAAAAGTACTGTATTTGTGGAAAAAAGGTTCGCACACGCCTTTGGATTTTTTTCCTCTTTTAAGTTATTTTTTTCTTTTTATTATTCACTGGCAAGCATGATGACGTTTCGACCTCTCGGTCTTCCTCAGATTTTTTTCCCCCACAAAAACCATGCTCAGGGTACCTCAGTCATGGAGGAGGACAGGGGAGAGCACTGGTAGCACTGGGAGCACTGGGAGCCCCCCTACAAGCCTGACACCCTAACCGCCTGCCCATGACCGCCCTACAGGAAAGGTTCCACAGTGAAATCATTATCCACATCGTCATCAAGATAAAATAAGGTATGCTAAAACAAGGTTTAGAGTAGCTTAATTAGGATTAAAAGGTTAAGAGTGATTCTACGATTCCCCTACGCTTTTGGCAAAAGCAAAATGTCAATTATCAGTATTTTTTTTCAACTAAATGACCTAGATGTTTACAAAGTGTATATATTTAAGTTTCCAAACAAACAAATTGTCAAGCTTAATCTTAAATCATTTGATAAATACTCTAATGAAAGCGAACATTTGCTTAATTATTTTGTCAACAGTGTTATGGACAAATACTATGTCATTTCAAACATATATAAAAATACTACAGAGTTGAAACAATATATGTTTGAAAGTGCTTATGTCCCTTATCAGTAATGTTGTCATTAATCTGTGCAACTGATATAGAAAATGTGATTGTTGAGCTTCATAAGTAGGCTTTTATGAGTCACTGTGATACAGACTGACACATTTTTCATCATAAATCCCTGTAACGTCTGATTAGAATATAGTCACCCTCCTTACACAAGACTTCCTTCTCCAGAGATAATCCCTAGTGTATGTTCATAGGATTTTTCCAACACATAAGGGATCAATAGCGCAAAAACACTTTCAAAACAGTCAACCGTGTTACTCAACTGTGTTACGGTCAACAGTGCAGGGGAACAAGTCGGCACTTTTTTAGGAGAAAAAACAGAGCAGACAAACCCATCTCCCTAGAACACAAATTATTTTGTTTGTTTGTCTGTCAATATGGATATAAATTGGCAAAAACATACTCCTCCTCAACTGTCATCAGTGTTGCCAGATTGGGCTGGTTCCCGCCCAATTGGGCTGCTTAGGATGGCCGTGTGCGGGTAAAAATGGCATCTATCAGAAAAACCTTCCCACTGCCATATAAATCAATAGAATTGGGCGGGTTTTAAGGGCGGATTTTGATCATTTTTTGGGCTGGAAATCATCAGCCTCATCTGGCAACCCTGACTGTCATACTTAATTGTAACACCATTGACGGTAACACCGTTGACATTTCAGCCATTTTTATGGTGTTGTGCTAACTGAGGACCTCAGAAGTTCCACCACAACACCTTAATCAATTCTTGTATCTGTATGCTTTATCTGTGTTTTTCTACACGTGATTTCTAATTTAGATTCTTATGAATATGTTGATAACACCGTTGACAGGCAATTTTCCCGCTATGAGAACATGAAAAAGAATGGATTAAATTATGGAAGGATGGAGCTCAAAATTTACCAAAAAGTCTTCCCGTATCCTGCCAAAGAGGTTATGACATCACGTGATGTTATTCGTATGGCCTAAGACCAAACTGATTAAGACCATTACTGATTTATGGAGGAGGTTTCAGACCGTGACACGGTTAACACAGTTTTCGTGGACACACACAAAATGGCAAATTTCATGTATAATGGAAAGGACAGTGGTCTTTCTGACAGTTTTGTCATATTGTGATGATTACTGTGAATCAACATTTGCAATCGTCTTGGGCAAAACAAGTTTCTTTACATGCTAATATGAAGACTGAATCTGACATTTGGAAAACAGGACGGCATGAAAACGCCCAAAACCAGTATTAAATATTCATTCTTGCTGAGGGAAATAATGCTATGTCTACACTTTCTGTATTATATGAAAGATAAATGTTTTCTAATGTCCAAAACATCATTGGATGCAGTTAATAGTTAGTGGAATTGCCAAATAAAATCCACGGACTTAAAAGTGTAGGCGAATTAGAGAATCACTCTTAACTGAAATGGACATGGCCAACCCGACAACATCTACATTAAGATGTAAGCAGAACGTATCCCTGGCACCTGGCACTCTAACTAGTTATCAGAGTGGTCATTGTTCACAGAGGTCAATTAAAATGTAAACATTAAAGGACCAGTTCAGTCAATTTCATTATGCTGTTGTATTGCTCACGCTACCCTTGACTTGTCAGTACCCGGTGATGCCACAGTTTTCGGCTCAGCCCTTTCCGAGATATGAGCTATTCTAATGGGGGCAGCGTTTGTTTACATTTATTTATTTTTTAGCATAGGCCTACTCCAAATATTTTCCCAAAGGCACAGCTGTTTGCTAGTTGTCTGCCGATGTTGTATAACCTTTCGGATGTTTTTGGGAATACATTTTTAAAAAAAATTGAAATATAAACAAAGCGCTGCCCCCATTACAATGACCAAGATCTCGGAAAAGGCTGAAAAACTCAGGTACTAAGTTCAGGGTAGTGTGCATTACAACTGCATGTTGAAATTGACTGAACTGGTCCTTTAATGCAACGTAATAGGATTCATTTACAACAGTTCGATGCGGTTCAATAAACACTTTTATTGAAGAGAGAAATGGCAGACCTCTGTGTCACAAACTCAGCCCAGTGCTGCCACTGTGAACAATTGTGTCCCCAAGAAAGAAAGAAAGAAAGAAAGAAAGGAAAAGGGCCATGTGGATCAGTAGGCTACTGTGCTAAACCATTAGGGCAGGCCGGGACCAGGTTCAGTTCCGTCCCATGTAAAAGCCCAAATGACAAAGAAAGAAAGAAAATGTAAGGCCCCTGCCATGCACCTGATGGTGGGGCACTGGGTTACTACGCTGACCAGGGTCATTTGCCAGTCCTTCCCCACATCTCTCTCCCCACTCATTTCCTGTCTGTCTTCACTGTCCAGTCAAAAGTAAAGGCAAAAAAACCTTCAATATTTTAAAAGAATTTTTAAAGAAAGAAAGAAATCTTACCTCTGTGGATCCAGTCATGAGCTCTGCCCATTTCTGCCACTGGGGGCACTTATCTCGGTCGTCGAAGGTGGTCTCGTTGGAGGTCCAGCAGCATTGCTCATGGCTGTACCAGAATGCAGACAGACACACGCCCTCCTTCAGGTCCGTCATCCAGTCCACCGCCAGGTCTATCACGCCAGCCAGAGTGCCTGGAAACAACACACACAAAACACACACACACACACACACACACACACACACACACACACACACACACACACACACACACACACACACACACACACACACACACACACACACACACACACACACACACACACACACACACACAGACACACACACTTTACAAAAAATGCACCTTGCATACTACTGTAATGCAATACAATACAACACAGTGCAAAAATACAACACACACTTAAAAGCAGTATATCTACGATTAGCAGCACATCTAGAGTATTACCAATCAACAAGTCAAGTCATAGCTAGGGCAGATATTGAAGGCATTGGGTTTCTGCTTCGGGCTGCCCCCTTCACTGGTGAGGCATAAAATGCAATTTTGTTGTGTGCTGTGTCACAAGAACAATGGGAGTTTTCCAGGTGGACTTTCACTTTTCACTATCAGATTAAAGTAGTAGTTCATACACCGCGCTCTTCCGTGTGGTGCGTCTCCAGTTGAATAACTTGGAAGGTGAAAAAGTGGATCGCACTTGGGTTCTTCTTTTCTTCTTTTTTATTTTGTAATTATATAGCAGCAGAAGTGTAGACAAACGTTTCAAAGGCAATAGTCGTATTGCTGTAGCTGGCAGTAGGCAGATGACAGCCAAAGCATTGGTGGCGTACCTGAGAGTAGGCCAATGAGCAGCATGACCACCCATCCTGACCAGGCGTCCAGCAGGC
The DNA here is from genome assembly GCF_034702125.1 of Engraulis encrasicolus. Lineage (NCBI taxonomy): Eukaryota > Metazoa > Chordata > Actinopteri > Clupeiformes > Engraulidae > Engraulis > Engraulis encrasicolus. Next base: position 3,063,647 of record NC_085868.1, read on the forward strand.
TCTTGATGAACTCCCAGATGGACTCCTTGCTCTTGTGGGTGATCTGTAGGATGACACACGCGCGCGCCGCAAGCGCACACGCACACGCACACGAACACGCACACGCACACGCACACGCACACGCACACGCACACACAGTTTCACTACACTTAGCAAGGCTCCTCAACTCAGGAAAGGAAACGTAGCATTTGTGATGTCACTTTGAGTTGCTTTTTTAATACATACAGGGGTTGGACAATGAAAAAGCTACACCTGTCATTTTAGTGTGGGAGGTTTCATAGCTAAATTGAATCAGGCTGGTGGCCAAACTTCATTAATCGCTTATTGCACCAGTAAGCGCAGAGTGTGAAGATTCAATTAGCAGGGTGAGAGCACAGTTTTGCTCAATATATTGCAATGCAATGCACACAACATTATGGGTACATCAAGAGTTACACGTTGTTGGTGCACGTCTTTGTGATGAATCACGCCACGGTACCACAGAGCCATGGTATCCAGGGTAATCTAGCAATACCATCAAGAAGGACGAACCACATCCAACAGGGTTAACTGTGGACGCAATAAGGAAGCTGTCTGAAAGGGATGTTTGGGTGCTAACCCGGACTGTAGGCTATGCAAAAAACATAAAACCACAGCTGCCCAAATCATGGCAGAATTAAATGTGCAACTCAACTCTCCTGTTTCCACCAGAACCGTCCATTGTGAGCTCCACAGGGTACACAAGGCCGGGCTGTGAAACCTGTTTCATTGTCCAACTCATGTCCTTGTGTGTGTGTGTGTGTGTGTGTGTGTGTGTGTACCTTGCGGTGTCGGTCGGTGTCCCGGGACTTCTCCCTGAGCCAGTCTATGGTGTGGAAGTCCTCGTAGGTGCCCACATCAGGGAAGGGCTCATCCAGGAAGTCCATTAGGTTCCCTGCCCCGTTCATCTCCTCCGTGGGAGTGGCATTGCTAATGCCTGCACAACACAAACACATTATTATTCCCATACACATAACACATCACATTACATTACATTACACTTAGCTTACACTTTTATACAACGCAAATTACTGTCACTGGAGCAGTGTGGGGTTAGGTGCCTTGCTCAAGGGCCGCTCAGCCATGGAGTGAGATGGGCAGTGAAAGGGTGGGATTTGAACCTGTAACCCTTTGATCTAAAGCCCATCTCCTTCACCACTAGGCCACGGCTACCCCATTACCATTAACACATTATTATCCCATACATAGCAGCCATTGGACTGCGCTGGCAATTTGTTTTTGTTTTTTTGCCACACAATGCCTCTTAGTCTGTGAGAAACACGGCATTGCATTAAATAATACTGAACTTACACTGAATACAAAACAACAACTTACAGCTAATTAGGCACAGGGCATTGGATATAGTCCCTGGAGCAATAGGCTGTGTCAACAATCCAGAGTAGAGTAGAGTAGAGTAGTAGCTTTCATTGATCCCCAGGTGGAAATAAATGTGTTGGAAACAAGGTTTTTCAGGCAATACGTAATTTAATTGCCACACTCCGCTACACACCAACATGTCAAATGACTTCATCTTGCATGCGTCTTTATTCCAGCGTGCCAACCACACAGCAAGGACAGATGACAGCCTCTCTGACAGTTCGGCTGAGCGCACCAGTGTACACGCGTCACACTTAGTAATAGATGGACAATACGACACATTACTGGTAGTACAGCATATTACAAAAGGTATGATTGCACTGAACATTGATCTTCATTGTAGAGAACATACAAAAGCTGAAAAGCACTAACCATGGCCTAACATTAGCTATGATTATTCCTAGCCTATGCCACTAGCAATGCCACTGAAGCATTCGCTTATTTATCAGCTATTTACAGTAGCCTGTAGTCAAAGCGATGGGTCCTTAGTGGTTGTATAGCAATATTTATCACCAAGAGGAACACTGTCAAGGTTGGTGTCGATGGTACAATTGTGCACAAATCGATGTACCCATAACAGGTGCATTGGACACACGCATCACTAGTCGTTGGTCCACCATATTCTGCTAAGCTTGCTGCTGAGACTTCAAATCACGACTTACCATCAGCCTCCACACTCTCCATACGCTCCATAATTTCAACGAAGGTTGGCTTTAAAAGATTAAGTGCCAATGTTGAACATGTCCATTTTTCTTGTGTTTCCTGGTTGTGGCACGCCGATTGTGCCGATACTGGGGCAAGAGTGGCACAGCTGGTTTTGGTAAATAAAGAGGAGGGCGTTATGTGTCAGATTTCCCCCACAATGCAACGCGGAGATATGTCACTAGTGGCGCACACGCTCAAGCAGCCAGGGAGTTGCGCACTTGAGCATTTGCGGGCAAAACTGTGTCCGCAGTCCTTGCAAGCTGCTTGTCCTAACCGTAATAATTGCCTAGTGTGTGTGTGCGTAATTTAATGCGAGCCCTCTGCAGATATAGTGGTGATGCAAAATAAATACAGAGATATGAGACAGAGAGTACATGTTTATAAGGGTATTGGGTATGGTATAGCCCCATTACTATTGTTGTAGTGTGTATTGCAGTGTGTAGCCTATTGTAGTTCATTTAATATACAGTAGTCTATTAAGCTATACTTTTAGTTACAGTATTTTTTAAAGGTCTGCCATCAGCTTTAAGTTGATGTTGGCTATGCCTATAACCAATGAGCTGACAATTAGGCCTAAAGTGTAAAATCTGGCCGGACATGAAGTAGGATACTTTTACTGTAAAACTGATTTAGTTTCATTTGTATAAGCTGATGGCTATAAATATTTTTGAATTTGACTTATCTGTTTAAATTAATAAAATAATTAATTGAACTGAATCATGAGAGAATGTGCGCACTGATGTGTATCTATGGTGTGTGTGTGTGTGTGTGTGTGTGTGTGTGCGCGCGTGCGCACGTGTGGATGTGCGCTCGTGTGTGTGTGTGTGTGTGTGTGTGTGTGTGTGTGTGTGTGTGTGTGTGTGTGTGTGTGTGTGTGTGTGTGTGTGTGCGCGCTTGAGTGCGCGTGTGCATGTGCACTCGCTCGTGTGTGTGTGTGTGTGTGTGTGTGTGTGTGTGTGTGTGTGTGTGTGTGTGTGTGTGTGTGTGTGTGTGTGTGTGTGTGTGTGTGTGTGTGTGCATGTGCGTGTGTGTGTGAAGCATTCAGCTGCATCTAGAGTGGGTGAGTGAGCAGTGTTGGTATTCTGGTGCATGACTGAGTGAGATGGGAGTTTTTTTTCTTTCTTTTTTTCGTATTGGTGCTTTCATGTGAGGCCTCCTACAGTTGTACGTCACAGCCCTCGTAGTATTCACAGCGTAGATCTGATTAACAATAATAGCCTATTGTTTACTCATATTCTACCGCTCGTCACATGTGTACAGGGGTTCCTTTGGGGCCTCCGTATGAAGAAAAAAAACATAATCCGATTACCTCTCGAAAAGTATTTTAATGCATCTTTAAACTAAAGCTGTGCAGCTGCTAACGGGATAAAAAGCTTATTGCTACAGATTTTTTCGTCTTAGACTTTCATTGACACCCTTTATTTTAGCCATTTTTAGCGTGTTGACGCCTTTTGAGACTTGCATGTAGATAAGACGCAGCTGCAAAGTATAAGTGAAGCTGCCTGTTCTGTTTCTGACTTTAGGGGGAAACTTTACGTTCTATTTTTGTGTGATGTCAACAATGTCCTTGTTTGTCTTTCAACAGCATCCGGTGAAAGGGATTGGCAAAAAAAGGAGTGTTCGGAAAAGGACTGGCACGGTATGTGAATGATGCTGTTGTTTGGCAATATCAGCCTCTCTCTCTCTCTCTCTCTCTCTCTCTCTCTCTCTCTCTCTCTCTCTCTCTCTCTCTCTCTCTCTCTCTCTCTCTCTCTCTCTCTCTCTCTCTCTCTCTCTCTCTCTCTCTCTCTCTCTCTCTCTCACACACACACACACACGCACACGCACACGCACACACTCACAGGCTTTCTCTCCAAGCAGCCCAGCCACTGACAAAGCAGAGAGAGAGAGAAAGAGAGAGCAAGAGAGAGAGCAAGAAAGAGAGAGAGAGGGAGAGAGAGAGAGAGAGAGAGAGAGAGAGCGAGAGAGAGAGAGAGAGAGAGAGAGGGAGGGAGGGAGGGAGGGAGGCAGGCAATGAAGAGAGGGGAGGTTGGGTAGCACATGTCAGTGAGCCCTGTGCTCGCCCAGTCGTCTCTGATGATGCGGATGATGTGTGCACTTTTTGAGTGGGCCAGCCAGGGCAGGCAGTGATCTTTGAAGGAGTTTCCTGCACACCAGCTGCCCGTCGCCCATGCACGCTAATTGGCCCATGTTTTCCTCTGGCTCTCTGGGCTGAGGCTCGTCACACCTAAGGAGGAGAGGCGACCGTGAGGAACAGACCACCGCCTCACAGCTCACTTCAGCTCAGTTGAAATGGTATCACAGAGAGACCAGGATTAGATAGTGGAGCAGAGACGAGCTGGTCAGACGTAAGGAGAGGAGAGACAACCAGCGAAGAACAAAATCCCCACTCCGAGCGTAACTCATTTCAACACGGACTAGACAGATCACCAAGTTCAACTCAGCCCAGTTCAATCAGGACCGCAGGGGGCTGGGAGCAGGACTTGGACAGCTTTGGGCAGAACCAGGAACAGGACCAACTCGACCTGGCTGAAACAGGACCGGACAAGACCAGGGACGACACTTCTGCAGCACAGAGGACTCCTTACCTTAGTTTCTTCCAGGATCAATAACGTTTCTCTAGTCTCTAGTCTCTAGTCTGGTTGGGTCAAGTCGGGCTGTGGTCCGGACCAGGATACTGTAGCACAGTGGACAGACCAGCACCAGCACCAGCGAGGTCGCGGGACCAGACAGGTCAGCACTGTTCGGGCCATGGATAAAGGTGCTTGGGTCCTGGAGCTCCTGGGCGTGTTCTTCTGCATCCTGGCCTGGCTGGTGCTGCTGTCTACCACCATGATGTCCCAGTGGCTCACGCTCTCCACAGACCTGCTGCCTGCCGAGAGCTACGAGCTGGGGCTGTGGGAGACGTGCGTGGTGCAGGAGGTGGGCATAATGGAGTGTTCGCCGTACGACAGCCTCCTGGGCCTGCCGCCCGACATCCGGCTCGCACGCATCCTGATGTGTGCCGCCGTGGCCACAGGGCTCCTGGCGTTCGCCTTCGCCGTGCCCGGCATGCACGTGGTCAACAGCTGCCAGGGCACCGAGACGCTGCAGGCAAAGCGGGCGCTGAAGATGCTGGCGGGTATACTGTGCCTGGCCACTGGCGTCCTGGACATCATCCCGCCCTCCTACATCGCACACCTGACCGTGCTGAGGTTCTTCGACGAGTCCGTGCCGGAGGTGGTGCCCAGGTGGGAGTTCGGGCAGGCCCTGTTCTGGGGGTGGGCGGCCGCGCTCCTACACCTGGCTGCAGGGGGGCTACTGGTGAGCTCCTGCGTGTGCGTGCAGGACGAGCAGTGCCCGGTGGTGGGGGCAGCAGCAGCGGCCGGCGTGCCTCTGCAGAGACGCAAGGTGATGACCGCGGAGATGAACCATAAAAAACGCAGCACAGAGTATGTGTGAGGAGGAAAGATGGACATGGAATGTGGAACACAGAATACGGAACATGGAATATGGAACAACATGGAGCATAGAACACGGAGCAGCAACTGGACTGGACAGGACTTCTGTGAGGAGCATTGTATTGTGAGGGCTTCTTTCGTCTAACCAGGTCTTTTTTTGGCTGAGAGTGCGTTACGAGGACAGACACACACACACAGCCGGAAAAGGTCTCAAATATATACCGTACATGAGGGAATGCTGCTATGTTCTACATTTGTGGTTTTATTCAATCACCAAGGTAATGCCATTTCCAATTTCTATTTGTTAATATTCTGGACCAGACATCCTCAAAGGAATCATTTGCATCATGGGTGCAGAACAGTTCATAAACAATATCTCAGTTTTTTGTTTTATGGCAACAGCAACATTATGGTCTAAAATCACAAAACAGTACTGTACATGAACATTTGAATTACGGAAGCAATAATATACAAAATAGAAATGATGCCAAAAAGTCATACATCCACTGCAGCCACTTTATTATATATGGTAAAAGAATGTTTTTGAATAACACCAAACTTTTACAACTTAAATGGGCTTTAAGTTAAAAGGGTATTAGAATGTGTGCTGTGTGGAGGATCCGATGGAATGTGTGACTTAGTTTGTGTAGTTTTTTTGGTGTTTTATTGCCAAAGACAACTGTTTATTAATCAAATGTATTTAGCTTTCTTTGTATAGTTGGATGGCATGCTTCACATATGTTACATGTGCAATGTACAAATGCAAGACTAAAATATATAAAATAGCTTTATTCAGCTTGGATTATAGACAAACTATTCTTTACATCCACTTTTCCAAGTGTAGAAGTCACACTGAATCTGTAAATTGAGGACTGCTCTATTTTAATGTGTTTTGGGATTTCACGTTGGAAACCATTTAAATGCCCATAGACTGGTTGTGGCTGTATTGTAGGCAACAATCTTATCTTAGTGAGTGACATAGTGTACATAGGCCTATTGCACAGTAACGCACAATAAAGCCAAAAGCTTTTGCTTGATGTGAATGTGAAAAATGAAAAATGTGGTGAATGTTGATGTTGACTATGTGTCAAAAGTAGGCCTATCATAAGGATATCTACAACATGTTGTTGTAATGTGCAGAGACTACCTATATATTATATTGGTTCAATAAACAAAAAACAAAATCTGGAACTGTACTGTTGTTATGCTGGCTGGAAGATTTGAAAAAAGAAAGCCACAACAGTGCTTTTCTCTTTGGGTGCACTGTGTCGACCTTTAGATCACTTTGCCTGATGAAGAACCAAAGGTTGAAACGTTGCACCTTTCAAGAAGATGAGTCAATGTTATTGACTTAAAAAAACAACAAAAAAAACTTTTATGGTTTCATGTGTACTATGATTGTCCTGCACCTGACCTATCTGAAGGGATTTGAATTACATTCCAGATTACATTATATTACACTCTATGTAAGAGTCCCTTCCCTTTCTTCAAGCTTGAGCTAAAAAGTGACAATAAATACCATACCTAACCTCCCCACCTCCATCTCCATGTAACATCACTTCTCATAATTCAAAAATGATTTTAGTTTATACATCTTTTAGCAGAATGTATCCACCTATCCATGCAAGCTTTTTTTATCTCTGCTGCAGCCTGAGCAGCACACTGACATGCAGTTTTTGAAAGTAATCCTCTCTGTGAATCTTCGTGTTGGGTTGGCTCCTGGGCTAAGCCTTTGCTAATGATGGCCATCCATGATCATCGCCTAATGAGCAGGTCGAGTTCTGAGGTGCACCCAAATGCCTGTTCGCTCAGCAGCTATTATGCCCATAGCGCTTGACAGGCCCACCAGGGTTCAAGGCCTTCCTTCCTTGCCTTTAAAATCTCCACCAAAGGTCATAGGTCAAGTCAAAGTCTGTTATTGTATGTCTCCCCAGCTTCCTGAATCCCTGTGTTAAGCTAAATGAGATAACTGATGCAAACTGCCTGGGGCAACCATGCTGTACACTAGGGGTTTTTTTGTCTCACTTCCCACTCTTCCACTCCAATCAAAACTGCTTCTCAACAAAGACGTCAAAATGACTTACAGGAATAATGACATAGTAAAGAAAATATTACAATCTGATTTGAATAAATCTGATGGTGCTTTATGCTCCACATGCATGGCCCATGCACATGCAATAGTCTTGTTGATGTGTGTACGTCCTGTCTTCAATTAGTCATGCTCAGGGATACAAAATGAATTTCAGTGAAAACTGGCAATACAGTCCTATCGTATCGTATCGTATCGTATCGTAACATATCGTACCGTAACAAGGTAATGTGGGACCCCTGTGAGGGGATTGTGCTAATTTGCACAATCTACAGTACAAAGGGATTCAGAATTAAATCAAGGTCGGAGGCGAAGGGGGTACACATCCTGTTGGAAAGATTCCTGTATCTATGTATGTGAATGTGTTCATCTCATCTTTAATCAAAAACAGAAAAACAAACAACCATAAACAAGCAAACACATCAATGGATATGCCGACTGACAACTCTGGGCTGCATTTCTCGAAACCATAGTTGCTAAGTATGTTAGCTACTTTGTTGTTTCCAATGCAATTTCCCATTGACAACTACAAATTGTTGACTGACTACGCTTTCGAGAAACACACTTCTAAAATGTGAACATGGCCTGTATGATGATTTTTCAACTCAATATTACAAACCTTTGCAGTAATATGGTACTAAAGTGTTAACCCAAGCATTGCACCCCAGCTTTGTTTCTACGGTAAGCTTAGCATGGCAATTTGCCAAACTCCAAGGTCATTAGGTCACTACCCACAGAACATGGGACGACTCTGAATGAACACAGAATGAACTGGAGAAAATATTTGTTTAATATTAAGCAGTTAGCCTGGATCAAAGAGCCGCCACACTAACAAAACTGTGAATAAATGTGTGTTAATAAGCTAAGCCTGGCTAGCAGGCTCGCTTGCTCACTCCCTCTTATCAATGGCCCTTGATGTCTCATGTCTCCCGGGCCGGCCTGGCTGGGGCGGCTTTCACTTTGACAGGTCCTGTGCTGCCTGCACACGCCTGTGTCCATGCTGTCATGAGAAGGCCTTCTTTGTTGGCCAACAATGAAGTCATTATGTCTTTGTATGCTAATCTTGCCATCTTTTTACATACAAAGCTCCCATCAGAGGGACCCACATACTGCCCGCCGCGCCAGTCCGCTCAGCTACACCGTGCCTACTTCTTCAAACACTTCCTGGATGGAAAGAAACACTCCCGAGGGTAGGGATGCACAATTAATTGATTACCACAAATTTAATTGTGAGTTATCATGAAATAAACATTGTGTTTTATTTGTTTCTTTGTTTTGAAATGCAGGTTTTGCTGCATAGCGTACCTAAACAAGTAGAGCGCTTTCCTGTCACAGCGGATGATCAGCTGATTGACATTTCATCAAGACAAAACAAACACGTCAGCTGTTACACTCATAAGTGCCAGTGTGTGGCATTTATTGTTTTAAATTAAAATTTAATGTTGCATGGGGCAGTGATTAACCGGTTTTCCGGTTCCGGTGACATGGCGTCAGCTTGAAAACCCTTTGTCCTCACCAACCCCGGGAAATTTTGAAATTAACTAACAATGAAATAATGATATCTAAAAATAGTAAGGAATGAACCTTCGATCGGCGAAAGAGGTAACAGAACTACATGAGCTGAAATTTGAGAAAAAAACGAAGAAGAAGAAGAACCCAGAAAAAGACATGGCGGCGACAGGTGATATCCAACAAATGTTTGATCAACTAAAAGAATCTTTACTGAGGGAATTTAAAGACCTTAAAGATGAACTGAAGGAGTTCCGTCAGGAAAGTGAGCGCGACATCAAAAGCTTAATGCAAACAACAAAAGAGACCCGTGAAAAAGTGGAATCTATGGGAAGTAGGATCGATCACTTGGAAGAAAGAGTCATTTGGATGACTGTGAGGCGGGGAAAGACGCAATAACCGAATCTATGTTGTCAAGAATTGATAAACTGACTGACCAAGTGAATTACCTAGAAAACAAGTCCAGACAAAATAATGTCTGTTTTTACAATGTGGCTGAAAAAAGTGAAGACGGGGACATGAAAGCATTTCTAAAACAATTCATCACGGAGAACATTGGGGTCACAGAAGAATTAGACCTGGTGCGTGCCCACCGCACCAAAACAGTGAGCGGGGACTCGGCAAGACCCATTATTGTGGCCTTTCGTGACTTTGAGGTGAAACAGAAGGTTCTGCAAACGGCATGGCAAAAAGGTGAAATCATCTACAAGGACCAGCGGATCTTCCTGGACAACGACTATACCTATAAAGTAAGACAAGAAAGAGCATTGTACAAACCCATTAGGCTACAGTTGAAAGAACGCAATGTTAAAAGCCACATTCTCCCACCAGCAAAGCTAAAAGTCTTCAACAGTGACGGATCAACTACAACTTTTTCGAACGCAGCTCAAGCAGCAAAAGAATTAAAGCGCAAAGGACTATATGATGGATAGACCGACAGCCTAGTGGATTATGGAAGATTTGTCTTTTTTCTTCTTCTCCTCCCTGTTTTTTCTTTTTTTTTTCCTCTTTACTGAGGTCACTAAAAGGCTGGACGACGAACTGCGCAAGTGGCCTACAACGGACCCGGTATGTCAACTTGGACTTTCTGCGCGAGGTGCCAGATATCCAATTTTAGTTTTGTCCTTTTTTCATCGGATAATATGGATAGGTAAGCAATAGACCTATAGCCTATAAAGCGAGGTGAAGCTGAAGTTGGGAAGGCTTCCTTTTTTTTCTTCATCCTTGTTTTCCTCGAGTTTCGGACCATTAAAATTAAAGAGACGCATTTGTTTTTCGCCAAGGACTATATGGTGGACAAGACCGGCTATAAATTACGCGAGGTGATGATGGTGGACTTCATGTCTTTTCCACCTCTTTCTTTTCTTGGATTTGGACGTTTAAGACTGCAGAGACTCAATTCTGTTTTTTTTCTTTTTTTATCATCCCCGAGACTATGAAGGATAAGACCGGCAAAAAAATTGCCTATACGAGGGGAAACTGGACTGTGAAAGGGTTTTTTCTCCTCTCCTGGCTTTTCTTATCTTCTATTTATTTTTTGAAAATAACTAATCGTCATTAAAATGCCTGGCGACGAACTATGATTTAGTTTGCACAATTTGCCTATTCTAAATACTGAAGAGTATGCTGCTGGTCTGGGGAAAAGGGACGATAATGGAAGAATCAACATATGGAAAATGGAACTAGACTCTTTCCGGATTTGACGAAGATATGGACACGGAATGGATGGATTCGGATTCTAACAAATGGAAACGTCCAAGGGCAGCGAAGCTGCTACTTCTCTCTCTCTCTCTCTCTCTCTCTCTCTCTCTCTGCCGTAGGGGAAAATGAAGAGACCGGACTGTTCTCGCTCTCTCTCTCTCTTTCTACCTCTCTTAGGGGTAAATGAAGATGCTGGACTTTTGAAACAAACAACAACAAAAAAAAACTGTTAGGACCCTGGAAGGAGGAAGGGATGAGAGACTGATTAGTAATAGCTCCTGTGCTGCATCTCTCTCTCTCTCTCTCTCTCTCTCTCTCTCTCTCTCTCGCTGGGGGGGGGTTGGTGGTATAATAGCTCCTGTGCTGCATCTCTCTCTCTCTCTCCCTTGGGGGGGGGGGGTAGGAGTATCTGAAAATAAGTATGATATGGTTTATGTAGTGGTTGCATCTCTCTCTCTCTCTCTCTCTCTCTCTCTCTCTCTCTCTCTCTCTCTCTCTCTCTCTCTCTCTCTCTCTCTCTCTCTCTCAAAGCAGACCAGGCCTGCTTGGGTGTAGGATGGCCCCCATCATTTATTGGAGGTACTTTAATTAGGCTACTTGAATTTGCGATGCTACCTGGTGACTGGTTCGGGATGGCTGCGTCTTTTCTCTCTCTCTCTCTCTCTCTCTCTCTCTCTCTCTCTCTCTCTCTCTCTCTCTCTCTCTCTCTCTCTCTCTCTCTCTCTCAAATCAGACCAGGCCTGATTGGGTGTAGGATGGCCCTCATAATTTATTGGATTTACTTTAATTACTTGAATTTGTGATGGCATTACCTAGTGACTGGTTCGGGATGGCTGCATGTCTCTCTCTCTCTCTCTCTCTCTCTCTCTCTGTGTGTCTCTCTATCTCTCTCTCGGGGGGTGGTTGGGGTGGAGGGAAGGGGTTGGGGTTGGGGGGGGGAGCGGTGGGGGAGGGGTCTGGGGAGTATGAGTATGTGAATGTAAGTAAGATATGGCTTATGAGTATTGGATCTCTTTCTCTCTCTCTCTCTCTCTCTCTCTCTCTCTCTCTCTCTCTCTCTCTCTCTCTCTCTCTCTCTCTCTCTCTCTCTCTCTCTCTCTCTCTCTCTCTCTCTCTCTCTCTCTCGGCAGATCAAGCCTCTTTGGGTGTAGGATAGCACCTCATAATATACTGGATTTAATTTAATTATTGTTTAATTTTGTGTTGCTATTGCCTCTTGTCTGATTTTTTTCAGCAGAGTATGAATTTTGGTATTATGTTAAAAATAAACACTAGGCTTATCTTACTGAAAATGCTTTAATTAGTCTGGGTGCACTATCCAGAGGTATACTAATAACATTATTTATTTGGAAACTGGATTAACTTTTATTTTTGATTGAAGATAATGATTGGTATAAATTAGGGCAATCACTTTGAATCATAGGGGTTGGGGTGGGGGGTGGGGGGTTAAAAACAAACTGGCGCAATAGGGAATGAGTTTGCTGACTATGTTGGCTAACACCCTGATCTTAAGGATGCCTACAACATCAATCACCAAGAGCTACCGTCCTATACGGATGGAGTACAGATGGAACCTGATTTCTGTATGTGAGTCCTTGTCTATTTGTTTTTTCTTTGTCTATTGGATGTGTTTTAAGTATTTTGTGTTCCATGGCTATTCATGGCTTACCTGTATCTACACCACTGCAAGCTCAAATCACACACAATTACACACATGCATATGGCACACTAGCATTTGCAAAGAGTATTTTATTACCTCATGTATAATCTTAAAATAGTGTCACTGAATGTGAACGGAATGCACAATGTTATAAAGAGGAAGAAGATCTTATTAGAAATGAAAAAAGAGAAGGCAGATATAATTTATTTACAAGAAACGCATTTGGAGAAAGAAGAACATGAGAAATTAAAGAAAATAACAAATAGTAAAATATATTATAGTTCATATAACACAAAGCAAAGGGGAGTAATAATAATAATTAAAAATCACATTGCTTTTGAAATGGAAGAAGTTTTTACAGACAAAGATGGACGATATGTTCTTGTAGTAGGTAAAATAGAAGGGATACAATTTTCTTTTTTAAACATATACTATCCACCAGACGCTGGTATAGAATTTATGACTAAGTTAATAGATGTATTAGTGACAAAAGCAAAAGGAATAGCTGTACTAGCTGGGGATCTAAATCTTGTCATGAATGCAAAAATAGATTCAACAAGTACGAGACTGCATAAATCTGAAAAGAATGCTGACTTATTAAGGAAGGCATGCCAAGAATTTGGACTGGTAGACATATGGAGAGCACTCCACCCAAGTAAAAAAGAATACACTTGCTACTCAGGAAGACATTCTGTGTATAATAGGTTAGATTATTTTTTCATGTATAGAAACAATTTCACACTAGTTAATTCATGTCAAATTAGCTCTATAAATATTTCTGATCACGCTGCCATCTCTCTGTCTCTAAAACTTAATTGTAAAAAAGGTAAATCCCTGTGGACATTTAACAATTCTCTTTTAGAGGAAATAACCTTCGTAGAAAAAAATAAAAAAGGAACTAAAATTATATATAGAAATAAATGACACGCCAGATATAGATCCCATCACACTATGGGAAGCAGTAAAGGCTGTATTAAGAGGTATAATAATATCCTACTCCTCCGCAAGGAAAAGATCTAAAAAACATTAGAAAAACAACTACTTTATGAAATAAAATGTTTTAGAACAACAGCATAGTGCAACACACAATAAAAAGGTTAAGATTGAGTTAGAAGAAAAACGAAAAAAAATAGATAAACTACGCATGGTGGAAATTGAGAAACTAATGACATTTACACAACAGGAGCGGTATGATGGTGGACCAAAGGCGTTAAAGATACTGGCGTATAAATTAAAGAAAACAGCAAGAGAAGACACACATAACACAACTAAATACCTGTCAAAATAAAGTTATAATGGACAAAGAGGAGATTGCAGAAGAATTTGCTAAATATTATGAAGATCTCTATAGAACAGAATTAAAAGATGATAAAGAACTAATTCAGAATTATCTTAAAAAACTTGAAATACCAAAAAGCAACACAAGACAATAATATTGAATTAACCAAAGCCTATTACACTTGAAGAAGTAAATGAGGAAATACAAGGTCTAAAACAAGGAAAAGCACCAGGAGATGATGGCTTTCCAAATGAATTTTATAAAGCATTTAAGATCAGCTTGGGTAGCTTATTGGTAAAAGCCTACAACCATGCACTGGGCACAGGTAGATGGGCTCCAACATGGACTTCATCCATTATCACTTTGATTCATAAAGAAGGAAAAGACCCAAAAAATTGTTCATCCTACAGACCAATATCTCTATTAAATACTGATCATAAAATAATAACATCAATCCTTGCCAAAAGGCTAAAATACATTATTCCTAATTTGATAAATACCGATCAATGTGGCTTCATCTCGGGACGTCTCCTGGGTGATAATATACGACGAACATTAAACATAATTGATTACTCAAAAAAGAATGACGAAAATCTAATTTTATTGACTTTGGATGCAGAAAAAGCGTTTGATTTAGTTTCATGGCCTTTCATGTTTGAAGTAATGTTAAGTTTTGGTTTTGATGAAAAATTCTGTACATGGATTAAAGCAATATATGCAAACCCGGTATCAGTTGTAAAGACAAACGGTACACTATCAAGACGGTTTTTAATTCAAAGGGGAACAAGACAAGGGGACCCCCTCTCTCCACTTCTTTTTACCTTTTACATTGAAATTCTTGCAATAGCTATTAGACAAAATAAAAATATTAAAGGAATTACAATAGGACAGGAAACACACAAGCTAGCACTATTTGCTGATGATATAATACTTTACTTGACAGCCCCAAAACAATCATTGCATCAACTGATGGGAGAAATAGAAAATTATAGTACAATTTCAGGATATAAAATTAATAAAAGTAAATGTGAAGCCTTAACAATTGGCAGGGAAATGGACCACGATCTAAAGCAACATTATAATATTAGATGGGACTCACAGATAATAAAGTACTTAGGGATCTATATTAGCCCGGACTTGAGTGACTTGTATAACAACAATTATAATACTTTAGAATTAAAGATTAATCAGGATCTCAATAGGTGGAAATTAATCCCTGATGGAATTTATAGTAGGGTAGAGACAATTACAATGATGGTACTCCCACAGATTCTCTTTTTGTTTCAAGCACTTCCAGTCTCACTACCTCCAACTTTTTTCAGAACTTGGAATAAAAAATTTGCAGACTTTATTTGGAATGGCAAAAAACATAGAATCAAATATGAGACATTAACTCAACCAAAGGAAGAGGAGGTTTAGGGGCCCCACAAATACAAAAATACTATTTCGCAGCACAAATTTTTAACAATAATGAATTGGATGGGAGAGGAATCACAAATAAAATGGATCAATATTGAAAGAGAATTGTCGAATGGACTACTTGGCTCTTTACCTTTCCTTAAAAAAGTGACACAAAAGCAACATCTACAAACATTCTGCATTGGAAATACATTAAAGATCTGGCGACAGTTATGTTCTCATTTAAAATCAATACTGAAAGCGTACGGCTAAGACAAATGAGATACGACCCAGATTTTAGAACACAAAAAGATGACAACATTTTGGACACTTGGGCAAGTNCAGGTCTGACCATATTTGCACAAGTTTTTGAAAAAAAATATAGTAGTTTCATTTCAAACCCTTGCAGAGAGATACAGTCTACCACAAAAACATTTCTTCAAGTATTTACAGGTCAGGAGCTATATACAACAAAAGGCGGAAAAGGCAACTAATGAAGTTTTTTAATTTTTTTGTTAGAAAATAGAAACAAAAGTTAGAAGGGGAGGTGCTCTAGCAAAGGCCTATAAACTAATACAAAGGATGACAAAAACAAAGTGCAAGGCAAAGAAAAATGGGAGAATGAATTACTAATTACTATTACAGATAGTGCCTGGAGTGAATTATGGAAAGAGACTTTCAAAACAACCCAGTCCAAATGCTGGAAAGAGTTTGGCTGGAAGGTCAATCAAAGATTTTTTATGGTACCTAAACAATGTGCCCATATCTCAGGAGCTGACAAAAAATGTTGGCGAGGATGTGGAGAAGAAGGGTCACATACACACATATTCTATACATGTTCTAAAATAAAACCATTTTGGGAGGAGGTAAAGCGAGCTGTCACATACATTTTTGATCTTAAACAACCTCTAACACCAGTAAATGTATTGGGAATTGACCTACCGAACAGCATAAAAAGAACGCACCGTAATTTTTTTCATATTCTAAGACTTACTGCACTAAAGCAAATTACAAAACTATGGAAACAAAGCAAACAACCAGACGTCCAGCTATGGTATAATACAATAGAAAATGTTTTGGAAATGGAAAAAAAATATATTATTTTCTAGAAAGTGCTCACACAAATGGGAAGAAATGTACCCAGAAAATCTTTGCAATAATATGTGTCTTTACTTTGAAAATAGAACAACAACATAAGCTTCCAAATCTTTCACAGCTTTTGCATGCCCTCACACACCCACCCTCTACACCAGCACATACATACATCCAATACAACACCTACTTCACACACACATACACCTACAGGTGAGCTATAGAATGTCTCTTTCTCTCTTTCTCTTTCTCTCTCTCTCTCTCTCTCTCTCTCTCTCTCTCTCTCTCTCTCTCTCTCTCTCTCTCTCTCTCTCTCTCTCTCTCTCTCTCTCTCTCTCTCTATCATTGTCTCGTAAGGTTTCAGTTGAAGTTCTTCTTTTTAAAAAAAATTATTTTATTTATTCTCTGTCTTTGTTGGTTTGTTTGTTTTTGTCTATATGTTTGTCTGCGTCAACTGTCTATTGTCATTTACGTATTTGGGAAAAAAAAAAAAAAAAAAAAAGTTTATCTGGTAGTAGGCTGAAAAGTCATTGAATTATATATAAAAAAAAAAATTAAGAAGAAACAAGAAGAGAGAAGGGGAAAAAAGGATGGTGATGATGATCATGACGATGATGATGATGATGATGATGAATGTGTTATATTGAAATGAACTGTAAGCCTTGTGAACAATCCTACCAATAAACAAAGTAACAAAAAAAAAAAAAAGAATGTTGCATGGTTCATATTGTTTGTCTAAGGAGTAGTGCAATTTAAAAAATCTGGTATTTCCTGCAACAGGTTGAATCATCATGATAATTAATGATCAGCTGATTGACATTTCATCAAGACAAAACAAACACGTCAGCTGTTACACTCATAAGTGCCAGTGTGTGGCATTTATTGTTTTAAATTAAAATTTCATGTTGCATGGTTCATATTGTTTGTCTAAGGAGTAGTGCAATTTAAAAAATCTGGTATTTCCTGCAACAGGTTGAATCATCATGATAATTAATGATCAGCTGATTGACATTTCATCAAGACAAAACAAACACGTCAGCTGTTACACTCATAAGTGCCAGTGTGTGGCATTTATTGTTTTAAATTAAAATTTAATGTTGCATGGTTCATATTGTTTGTCTAAGGAGTAGTGCAATTTAAAAAATCTGGTATTTCCTGCAACAGGTTGAATCATCATGACAATTAATCATAGTTACGATATTCATCAAAATGATTGTGGTTATCGTTTGAGGCATAAGCATGCAGTCCTACCCAAGAGCACTGTACGCTGTTTATAGGGAACAATGTCAACAAATCTAATGAAGGATGGTCACCTGAAATTCACGTTTCATGTTTGGAGACTGTCTTTTCCCCTTTTCGATGACGAGTTGATATGAAAGCCAAAGTACAAGAGAGTCCTTGTGCACAAGCCCTCAGCAATGCAGGTGCAGGTGTGAGGCAGGAGAAGGTGAATCAATGAACAAAATTCAAGAGACACCGCATACTTACTTTTCTTTACTTTATTTCTCGGAGCCAACAACGCGTTTCGCTCAATGCGTCATCAGGTTCGCTCTATGCCAAACCCCCATTACCCAGGTGTACAAATAAAGTGCCAAATGAACACATCTTTGCTACCAATCTTGTGCATAGTCTCAACAAACCCATCCCCACAGGTGCATAAAGTAGGTAAAACATGATCAGTCCATGCAGGTTAGGTCTTCTTTGTCCAATAATAAGGGGCAGGCCATCACAACAATATTTTTTCACATCGATGTCCCCATGCAAAGGCTATATACAAAGGTAACATAATTCCATCAGTTACATTCAGATAGGCCAATAAATACCACAGAAAATAGTCATAATGTCACATATTCATCAATATTACACAAATCCAGTAAAATGAACTCAGATAGGCCTAGAAAAATAAATCCCACAGAGTTAAGGCATAGCATCATGTATTCTTCAAGTCATCTATATTAGAAATGTAAGTTAATTTATTTTTCTAGGCCTATCTGAGTTCATTTTACTGGATTTGTGTAATATTGATGAATATGTGAATAGGCTCCGAGAAATAAAGTAAAGAAAAGTAAGCAGTGTGCGGTGTCTCTTGAATTGTGTTCATTGATATGAAAGCCCTCAAGCTTTTCCCTTGTTTTGCAGCTTTACCCCCCTTTCAAAGCCCAGACGCAGTTTATAACCCTATGAATGTATCCACCTTTGAAGACTTTTTTCAGTTTGGAGTACAACAAATACAAATTCTAACATGGATGTGATGATGCTATTAAACATACTCAGAACCACAGGCCAAGGACTAGATTGAATATGGATTAAACACACTGTAGAATATGGATAGCTATACTTAAATATGCATGTAAAACCCCCAAAGATTTTAAATCAACTGCCTGCAGATTTCTTAGGATATCTTGCAGACCACCAGTGTCCCATGGAGGACCACACATTCAGATGAGAATATCATTATCTGAAAACCATCTGAGACCAAGGTCAATAGTCTGGATATATGACGTATGAATTCATGAATATGATGATGCAAGAATAGGACGCACATATGGAGTAGCTCCTTACTGCATGCTGTGGAACGCTGTAATAATCATTGAACCATAGTACCACAAAGTACTACACTACTATGACATGACAGGACACAGGGCCTTTAGTAATGTTCTATGACTTGGTCATTGCCATTCTGGTAACAGCAAATGTACAGTATAACACTGTGCCTTAACGATAAAGACACGGTAGAAAATGAACCGCTGAGTAAGGAGGAGGATGTCAAGACAAAGATTTTAATGCAACTGCTCACAGATGTCTTGAGAAACGCCGGCACTGAGAAGCCCCATACCTACTGTGAGACTACTGTCTCCTCTAGTTATCCTAACATTAATCCAGCCAAGTGGCCGGGCGGAGATCAAGGATGAGCTGTAATTGTACTGTACACTGATTCCTATGTATGCTGCTCCTCACCTCGTGAGAAGGGGCTCCGTCATTTTTTTGGGGATTCTTTTCTTCTTGATTCGATTCATCTCTTCAAACCCACGAGGGAGAGTAGAAGAGAAGAAGTTTAATCTCCACATGACATTCCTTGCACTCATCTGTGTGTCTGAAACCTGTGCATTAGACAGCAGGAGACTGCTGACTCCCCCCCCCATTCAAGGCCTATTGTCCGTTCAGAGACAACAGGATGGTTGCAGTGGGGCTGATGGGGCCCCTTCATCAGTACCTATAATGGACCCAATTCTGGGCCACTCCTCTCCATGGGCCCGGTGCAACTGACCCCTTTGTGTCCCCCCTTTTCGGCTTTCCTGGTTGCAGTGCTGGTTTACATCCCATGCCAAGGTGTAGGCCTAGCAAACACTCAATCCAATATAAAATAAAGAACAATGGCCATATTGAAATCCATTATTCTATTTGTGTTTTGTGAAAATAGAATAATGTTTTTTTCTATTCTTTCAATGCCTCTTTTATACGTTTGTTGCCGTTTGTTAGCCTGGTGAGATGGGCCTCCTTCATTTTTCAGTTTTTTTCCCCCTGATTCGATTCATCTCTTCAAATCCATGAGGGAGGGCAAGGTTATTTAATCTCCTCATGGCATTCCTTGTACTCATCTCATCTGTGCATCTGAAACCTGTGCATTATACACACAGCAGCCGCGACCGATGCCCTTTATACAGCCTGAGACTCTGCTGTTCCCCTTTCAAGGCCTGCTGCTGTCCACACAGAGATAATGGGAAGGCTGCGCAGTACACTGTATATTGTTTATACGATAAGAAGCCTTGACCAGGGACTGCTGTTGCAAATTACCTATCTGGCTAGACACCTTTTATCTACCACATATACTGTTGTCTTCGCTTTATCATGACATTATGATTGTAGTAATGTGCACTGCAATGTCCCTGACAAAAAAAAAATCCCCCGCCAAGATACACTATGCAAGGAAAAAAACGATAAATATTGAAATCCATTTTTTGTTTATTATCTCGTAAAAGAGAACAGAATAATGTAAAACATTCAACAGGCCTATGCCACATGCAAACTCCCTCAAAAAACAAACTGGTTTCTGACCTGACACGCTTAGTTGCTGCATGCAACAGAAATGTTGTTGTTTTTTCTCTCTGTATTGTCTTTTTGTCCTTTCAAGGCTTCCATAACTTTGTTGATGGTAGCCCATTCATGCATATGGGACCACCAGTGATCTTATTCATTATTTACTGAAAAAGCTTAACTACATCATCACAACATGACAGACAGAGAGTCTGAAGTAACAGATAAAGATGTGGTCATTACCATTTTGGTGACATTAAGGTTTTGACAGAGGCTCTGCAGTGGGCAGTGGTTGCTGTCAATTAGTCACTGAGTGGGCACAGTCCATTTTCCAAACTCCCATCCTCGAGCTGTGCTTGTGACCTCGCTCTTCGCTGACTCTGTGGTGAAAACAATTAGGTTTCCCCACTGTCAGCCTAGACACAACAACTATTGGTGGACCTTTCCCCATTCAACATCCAGATATCAAATGAGAAAATGACGTTTAAATTGTGCTTTTGTGAGATATTGAGTTTAACTTTTGTCGTCAATGACATCAATGACACCACAAGTACAAGGGAGGACGGGAGTTAGGACAATGGAAAGAACTCACTGTGTAGAAGCATATATCGATTTCCTTTGACACATATTGACACACATGCTGTATTGATTATGCCTTTGTGTTATAACAATTACATTCCACTGAGTGCAAATGGTGGTCTGTAGGCTATCTATATTATGATACCGATCAGACACCCTTTGAACAATGAATAACCCCATTGTAGGCCGCGATTATGGAAAGAATATGTTTAGCTGCGAAGAGTATGCTTGCAGCCTACCACTCAAATAGCTGTTTATATCTCTGTTGTGATACTGATCAACACAAGTTAAACAATACATAATAGACAAACCAATTGCTGACCAAGATGGCTGTATGTGCATTAGTTAAACCATTGTTTTTGAAGAGAATATTTTTAGCTGTGTAGAGTATGCTTGCGGCCTACCACACAAATAGTTGTGGCTGTGTCCTGAGAAACTAGAAACACTCCCACAGAGGGGATTTTTTTTTTCTCTGGTACACGGCCAGGACAAATCAGATGCTAAACGGTGCTGGCCAGAGTTCCTCCCCTTGTCTGAGTTCCTCAAGTCTTGGCTTGGATCACTGTTGTGGTGGGCACAGGCATCTTTTGGCACTGGCAGTACCTTAGTACAACTATGTGAAGTATGGGATTGCGCTCTAGAAATTGTGTTGGCCACTGAGAACATATAGGGCCTAGTAGAGTACATTATATTACGGTAGATTAGATTAGAACAGAGAACATACCGTATAGTAAAGTAGTGTAGAATTGTATAGTACAGAGTAAAATAGAATAAAGTTGTGTAGACCCGTGGGTAGACCCATACCTTTTTTTCTTCAAGCACCCCCTTACCTATGCTCAAGACAAGCCGAGTCTTGCTCGAGAAATTAATCAATATCTTAATGCAGGGGTTGCCAAACTTTTTTCCTGCGCACCCCCTTGTACATTTCAATGTGGTTTGCGCACCCCCTGAGCGAATATTTTGGTGTGCTGATGGCCGCGCAAGTATGGATTCACTGCTCATTCACTGCATATTAAGAACAGTCGTTTTTGGGAATCCTCTTTTCGAATAGTCTTGGAATTAAGCGACACTTCAGATGGAGCCTTCCAGCATATAATGCTCCATACTATTAAAAACTACTTAATGTTCATTAATGCTAGATAAAAACTCACATATCCGCCATTGCTCTATTCAGCTCGCGCACCCACTTATGGCAGGCCGTGCACCCCCAGGGGTGCACGCACCCCAGTTTGGGAAACCCTGTCTTAATGGATTTACATGGGGATCAAAACATGTTTGAATTTGGTCTTGATTTGGCCTATTTTTATGTATGCAAGCAGAATTTTGGTCACAACCGCAACGCAAACAAAAATCTAAAGACAGCCTACAATCTCTAGTGCACCCCCAGGGGGAACTACTGTATTGGTGTAGACCACTGTATTGAATTTTCCTTGAGATAAAAATTAGTGTGAAAGCCCCAGTGAATAAAGCAGCTAACCCAGACAATGTGTTCAGGTGTGTGGGATCAGGGAAAATATACAAAAGGCACTGAATTGCTTTTCACACTGATATTCACTGGCCTTAGTTCATTTTCTGTGAGGACTACAAATCATAAAAAAGTTGAAAAAGTTGATTACAGATTGTAACTTGATTATTGCTTGTATTCTACTTACTCAAAGTGTTTGGACAGAAGATTATTGCGGAGGACCATTGCTGGATTGGCCATATGGCATACACTTTGCCCAGTGGACTGTTTTTTTTGTCTTAATCTTCCCCTTCAAAGGTCTCAGTCTTCGAGCCACTATAGGGGCCTCTCCAAGACAGTGAGATATAAATTAAGCATTTGGTCTGTTACAGTCAACACAGCTCATATTAGATTATTTGAATGTCGTCATATGCTTCATTGTTTCTCTGTATGCCTGGTCGACTAGTCTCCGCTGAATATGCCCAAGCCCAACCCAATATGCCCCAGCCCTGCAAAGGACTGATCCGATGGGAGCGTACACATTCACATTCTTTGCGTGCGTAAAATCTTAAGTCACCATGCGATCTCTGACGTACTCTCCTCCCCGTCCAACCTCCAACCCCCTCTCCATGTTTTAGATCATTTTCAAGTCATAGTGCATTACTAAAGGCCCTGTGTTATGTCATAGATGTGTATGGTAATTAACTTTTCATTGACTATTACAGCGTGCC
Organism: Engraulis encrasicolus; assembly: GCF_034702125.1. Classification (NCBI taxonomy): domain Eukaryota; kingdom Metazoa; phylum Chordata; class Actinopteri; order Clupeiformes; family Engraulidae; genus Engraulis; species Engraulis encrasicolus. Next base: position 3,086,704 of record NC_085868.1, read on the forward strand.
ACAGGAGGTACGGCGTAACTATGGGAGTTAACATACATATCTCAAACTGGATGAACAATGCTGACCATCACGCAGCCGCACACTGGCACATGACTGGCCATAAGCTTCGAATGCGTCACACCCATCTGATCCTTGAAGCTCTCCCACCCCCACTCCGCATTTTTAGATAAAAATGCATTAAAAGATAGCTATGACTGCATGAATGCACAGTAGGTAATCACCACGCGCCTTGCATGCGTAAAATGCCGAGTCACATCTGACCCCTGGAGCCCCCCTTTCCACCCACCCGTCCTCTAGATTAAAGTGCATTCCAACAGGATATCTACTCAGCTACAATGTGACGAATGTACAGCAGTTAAGCATCATCAAACAGTTTCACTCCCTTCGCTCACTCACTCCCTGTGTAAAGTGCATGCGTAACAGGTCAGGTCACATCTGATCTGTGCCTCTCTGACTCTCTCCCCATCTTACTCTCCATCTCTCCTCTCTCTCTCTCTCCCTGCCGTCCCTCCATCCCTCCCGCCTTCCCTTGCCCTGAGTGAGGGCTGATCTGTGCCTTTCTCACTCCCTCTCTCTCCCTTCTTTCTCCTCTCAATCTCTGCCGTCCTTCCCTCCCTCTTCTGCTCCCTTCCCCTGAGTGAGGGCCGAGCATGGCTGAAAAGAGAGAGAGAGAGAGAGAGAGAGAGAGAGAGAGAGAGAGAGAGAGAGAGAGAGAGAGACAGAGAGAAAGACACAGAGAGAAAGACAGAGAGAGAGAAAAGAGGGAGAGAGAAGAGAGAAGGCCCCTTTTGTTTTGTTGCCGTGGCGCCCAGGACAAAGCTGGCCAAAGTGAGTGGCTGTTTGGACTGGACTCCTCTTGCGCGGACGCTCCATAACAATCGGCCGCTGTGACAGCCGCAGCTATGAGAGGTCTGGGAGAGGGCCGGGAGACTTCACGTGCTTGCCACCGCCATCCTCCGTCCTCCGTCCTCCATCCTCCGCTCCCCCGGTTCACATGAGCCGGGGTCACTGGGAAGGGCCTCCTCCACCTACGGTGTATGGAATTCAGAGTTGTGACAACCCGGGGTACCCGGAAGTAAGAAGTAGCCTACATTTGCCCCTTGCTTCAATGTAGATTGAAACAGTGTCGGGAAGCGGCTCTCTTCCCATACACTAGACCATAGGTGGCTAACCCGCGGCTCTCGAGCCGCATGCGGCTCTTTGCCTGGTGTCTTGCGGCTCTTGCGTCCATGTCCATGTTTGTGTTTATGTCCCATAGGCAATATGCATTGGAATTGCGCACACAAAGTTGATTAGAACTATGGCAAATAAGTGCCCTGTAGTCTTGGTACTGTAGTAGGCCTTGCCTAAATGTGTCCTGAATGATCACGTTGGTGTGTGACTTTTGTTACTGCAAATACAAGACGTGATTTAGGCCTAAGCCTATGTTCTAAAAATAACGCTTTAAAAAGTGAACGCGTCTTTCGCTGACTAGAGGCCATCACTCCTCAATAAGGTCAAGAAATGTGCTCTCCATATTTGTGGATTCTATTGCTCGGATATGGCGGTTATAAATGTGCAAATGTGAAGAGAAAGGCGTCTGGAGCAGAGATGCGCCGAGAATCTCTGTCCTGCGTTGCCATCTCTGCGCTCTGTTAGGAGGAGTGTTCATGGTTATTGACCCGAAAGTGAAATTGTGTTTTTAGTTTAAAATCGTCACGGGCTATAGACAAATAGCGCCAAAAATAATGTTCTATCCTGGTTTTCGCGGTGAATGTCGGCCGTGGTCTATCAGTCATTATCAAAGCGGCGCGGGCAGACAGCGTGCAGGTGGGAAACAATTTCAATCGACTTGTCGCTTGTCCGCGCTCAGTTTAGTCTCAAAAAGAAAACTTTGATTTTTCCCCTGGCCCCCTGTCAGCACCCGCTGAAACATTAATGTGGAAAATGAACGGCGATTTGACGAACCACCTTGTTAAGTTTGGGTGTTGTCGTCAGACATCCAATGATGATCTGTGCGCAAGAAAGCGGTGCCTGTGCGCCTAACCCCCGAATGAGCTAAGAAAGGCGGATAATCTTTGTGGCGCGTTACTTCGTGCTCTGTTATAAAGACTGCTCATTGATATTATGCTGTGAAACGTGTTTTATTAAAATATGAAAGAATTTATTAACATAATTTTGATCTGTGTACCCTTGTCTTCTTATGTAAAACAACATTTTATCTTGAAAAAACCTTGAAGCAGTAAAAAAAGGGGGGGGGGGGTCATCTTATATTCAGGATGGTCTTGTAGTCAGGCCATTAAGTTGGAGTGTAACATCAATCTGACACTTTGTGTGTGTGTCTGTGTGTCTGTGTGAGAAAGGAAGAGATGGCTGATGTTCATGCCCATGTGTTGTTGTGTATGCTGGTCTGTGGTGCGAGAAGGATGGGTGATGCCCATGTTGGTGGGTGTGTGCATGTTTATATTCCCGCGTGATGTTTGTGTGCCGATGTGGCTCTTTGCTATGACACATTACAAAATGTGGCTCTTGGTCTCTGACTGGTTGGCCACCCCTGCACTAAC
>NC_085868.1:3091746-3111746 GCF_034702125.1 Engraulis encrasicolus
ATGATCCCTACCCATTGCAAGGATTATTCAGATTTTCAACATGTTTGTCTGATACTTTAACCCCTTAGCGCAGAGCCTTTGTTATACCTTTATTGTCACCAAAATGGTAATGATGAAGTCATAATTGTTACTTTCTGCATTGCCTAGCGATGTTGTTATGGTATACAGTAGTTGAGTGTTTTCAGTTAAGATTGAATTGACTCATCGACTTGCCCGTCTGCGGTAAGGGGCTACTGATGTTCTTCACTTCTAGATGTCTGTAAAATTGTTATTGCAGTTATTTTGTTTATCCAGGTTGTTAATCCAGGTGATTTTAGGCAAAAGTAAAGGTTTAATCAAATGGACTCGAAGCTTTTTGCAGCCTCTTTTCTTTCCAGTCACTCACTGCGATGCGCTCCTCCGATTGCCCGGTTATCACCAGACCTAATCACAAGTGAGATACGGTCTGGAGACCTGCCTACTGTAAATCCCGTAGGGGGTGTGTGGTTTATGATTGATGATGGCTGTTTATTGGACGTTACGAATGTGTATCATTTGGCATACACAGCCATAACCAATCATACTGCAGCCATCGCCTTTCCACGTCTCCCTGCTCTCTCATTGGAGAGAGACATGTACCATGATCTGGTCGGTTCGCTAAGGGTAGACTCCAAGCTGTCTTTCGGATCGGAACGATTGTGCATGGGATTTCCCAGGCTACTCCTCAGACTGGAAGGCAGGATTGTCGTGCCCACCCCCAGTCCCTGATGCCTGCCCCTTGGGGTGTATCCTCCTCGACGGGAACCGGTAGAAGAGGAAAATAACCCCAGTGGCCACTGTGAGTATGGCACCTGACAGGCCCATACAAATAGCCGGCCCCACATGCTGCTGGAGAGGTGCCGACGGCATGTAGAAGTTCTCCGGGAAGCTGATGTTTTGATTGGTGAACACAGCCTGCATGTTGAGACCAAGGGGTACGAGGGAACTCACGCTGGCCAATAGATGAAGAACACCCCCAATGGTGAAAGCCAATCGGATGGGTCTGTGCTTGCCCAGTCCGAAGAAGATGTTCCTCAGGCCGTACAGAGTGCTGGCATTGGCCAGCAGACCCAGGACCAGCGCCACCAGCATCAGCACTCGGGCAGCGACGATCTCCATGGGAACGAAGCTGTCAGAGACGCCCATCATCTGGCAGTACAGGGAACTGTACTTGGAGGCCAGGTCCTTGTAGAGAGAGTAGAGTAGGCATGCATTTTATTACATTAGAATTATTACATAACACGTAGTTTTTATCAAAAGTGACTTACAGTTATTCACAGTGTATTGGTTACAGTCCCTGGATCAATGTAGGATAAGAAGCCTTGCTCAAGGGCACTTCAGCCATGGATGGAGGTGTAGGGAGAGGTAAAGGTGGGATTCAAACCTTACAACCCCCCGAAACATAATAATAATAATAATAATAATAATAATAATAATAATAAATAAAAAAAATTGAGCGCCGTTCAAAATACCAAGGACACTTAACAATCAAAACAAATACATAACAGTTGGGAAAGTATAACAAAGTTTCAGTGAATTAACAATAGGAGAGTAATTCAAATGCCAAAATAAAATTGAAATAAAAGTACAATAAAAATAAATGTTTTAAAATAAGAAAAAATAAGTAGAATGCATTTGAAAATAAAATAAAAATGAGGGGAAAAAATAATAATATGTAAAATAAAAAATAAACTGGTGAATTGCCTGTGAGTGAATTTGAAAAGCAGAAGTGAAAAGGTGTGTCTTGAGCTTAGATTTGAAAATAGACAGTGTAGAACACTGATGAAGTGAATTCCGAAGTTTGGGGCCAACAACACTAAATGCCCTGTCGCCCATGGTGCGCAGGTGTGTGGACGGAACTGTAAGGAGGAGTGAGTCAGTGGATCGTAGTGTGCGGGTGGGATTGTATGGGGTGAGGAGACTTGTGATGTAGGAGGGTGCAAGGTTGTGCTGGGCCTTGTATACGAGGAGGAGAATTTTGAAATGGATATGTGAATGGATAGGAAGCCAGTGTAATTGATAGAGGATAGGGGTAATGTGATGCCAGGGTCTGGTGAAACGTTAGGCCATGGCAGCACACAGGGGGGGGGATTTGTCTTGGGCTTCACAATCACTGCGTCAAATACGCACGACACTCATTCATTAAAAGAAAAAAACACCAACAAAAAACAATACATACCGTGTGGCTGTAGAAGCAGACCTTCCAGAGGCCCACCCAAGCATACCCGGACGAGATGATGCTGAGGTCACTCACTACCCATATCCGCCACTGCACCACGCCTATGGTCACCATGGTGAGGATCCACCCCACAGTGCCAGCCCCCAGGCCGAACAGCTGGGCGTTGACCGTGTGAGCCAAATACTGAGCCATCGTCACTGCTGAGCCAGATTCGATGGCTGAACGTTACCCAAAAAAAGACATGGACCTGAACATATATTATATTCAGTCTAGCAAATTCCTTTTTGAAATAAAATTGTGTAAACTTATCATTGCGAACAACTGAAATGTTCTCAGTCTTGCAATTGCCTTTCTCCGTCCTTAGTCATTACACCAAGTCATCTGTATCCACCATCGACTCCAGTTTTACTGGTCTCTCCAACGGGTCCTTGTTCTTCACTTGAGAGTACAATGCATGGTGACATTGGCATGCATGGAAGACTGCCAGCGCTCCTATAGATCAATGGCAGCGGGTGTGCTGGTCTTCCGTTGATTCTCTCAGCAAACCACGCCAGTTGTTAGGTCAGTTCAACAGGCCCATGGCCTCCACCTAATATGGAGGAGTGCCAGCACTCATAAAGGTCCTCACCTGCCAGGCGTGTGAGAGAGCGGTCTTGATGGTCACAGGTCGGCCTATTAGTGTTGCCACCTGTCCTGGATTTAAACAATTGCCCTGGGCTTTTGGTGGTCTGTCCCAGAGGAAAAAAAAATCCAGGGCACTGAATGAAGGCTTACAAGAAAAATGGTTGATTGGTTTGCTGAAATGTCCCGTTTTTTCCCCGGACAGAGTTGAAAACACAGAGTATGCTGGACAAATGTTGTTCCTCCTCAGTGACAAAGCACACTTCTGCTTCCCTCTAGCTCAGCTCAGATTCCACAGTAGCTGCTTCCTCTCATTATTCGTGGCTTGGTCTCACCTGTCTGGCCACGTCGCCTGGCTACGGGGGGGTAAACAAATCACCTGGGACCCTTCAGAGAGGCAACAACACAAAGCGTGTTATTAAAATGTGTGTAGGTGAGAGTGGGCCATGACAACACCTGTAAACTCACATTGGTGACATTGATTCCAGTTCTGGAAATGTTTCAGCTACGAGAAAACCGTTGCTTCTTTTTTTTTTTTTTAAATGTGCATTGTAGTTGAAAGCAGGTCGTCACAATAGGCCTACCTGTCAACACTTGAGATTTTCTTCTACTCAAGACATGTACAAGTTTTCAGGTTTTCAGGTTGTCAGGTGAAATATAAAACTTTTACATGCCTTAAGTAAAAGAAAATCTCAAATGTTGATTTAAACAGTCAGACATAATGAACATTATACATAGGCCTCCCTGTCAACTCACATTGATTCAAAACCAACCATCAAACACTATAAACAGTTTGAGTATTTTGCAGTAGTCTGGTGAAAGCCCTTAATTAGCTAGCAAGCAAGCATGGAGCAGGCAACAGATGAAAGATAGAGCAGACCTTGTACCCAATTGTGAGTATAAGGGAGTATAAAAGTGAATCGTAATTGGTGGCATGTGATATCAAAAATCTGATAGGAAATAGGCGAGGTGAGGGTTGCTGGCTTGTCTCACACTTCCTGATTTGTTGTTACCTACCTTTCTATGCTGTATTTACTTTATAAACAACAGTTTAGATGTTTCTAGTTTCAGAGTGATTTGAAGCTCTGTGTTTGACATTTGGATTACTGGATTTAAGCAATGTTGTTTTCTGTCATGTGTTTTTGCAAGGACTGACTGGCCAGAAGTACTGTCTATGATGAATCATGATATTCCCCTACATGTTTGCTGTACAAATAGCAAAGACATGTTTCTATCAGTTTAAAAAAAGATAAGTGGTCAGATACTTCAGTTCTGTTTTTTTTTAATCTAGAGCTTTCTTTTCAATAGGTCCAGTTGCTTATAAGTTTTTACTTCAGTTCTCTGGATGAATTACACTCGAACACAGTTTTCCTCCACCTAACAAACACATTGTAGGTCAGGACAACATTACCACATGGTTATAGCTATTGTAAACAAACAGGTTTGAAACGTATCATTGTATGAAAAAAACTTGATTGATAGTAGATTCCCCATATTACCTGGTGATGTTTGGTGCAGGTTTTGAAATTAGGAGTGTCCACATTCAGAGTCATCCTTGCTGTATATCCATAGGTGTCCTTGTTGTAAGCCTTCCCGTAAGACAACTGAGATCACATCCTTACCTTGCCCACCGCTCTGTAGTATGTCTGTGTGCAGGCAGGCAGGAATAGATTTGGCGTCTAGTAAATGACTGACATTTACCAGGGGGAAGTTCAGGCCCTGCCTCTCCTCAACAACCAGAAGCCAGACTCACTGGTGCTATAAAACTGACCAGGAAGTTGTGTAGCCACAACGTAAATAGGTGTGCTTGGAAAATGTCTTCGATTTCAAAAATGTAAAATAAATTGTTGAAATTGGTGATGAAATGGAGTTGGATATGGCAACACTGAAGTCAATCACACAGAAATGCCTGTCTCTCTTGTACTAATACACAGCACACACACACAAGGCAAATATGTGTAGAATTAAGCTTGTTTTCAAGATAAAAATAATGGTACTGTATCTATGGGATATGACACACCTGATGAATGTTTATGGTAGGATGATTGGATGTCAATCATAAAGCAATGCCAGTCTCTTGTGCAGAAATACTGTACACACCCACCATCCACACCTGTATCCTACAGCAAGGGAGCTTAACTATTAAGTTTTGACACACCCTGTATTGTGCAATTGTCCTAATCGTTATGGATATTGAACTCTATGGATATACATAAAGCAGCCTCTTCTAATGCTATTTTTTAGAAGCAGTACCTAAATGCACAATACGTATGTAATGTTGTTACACAGTAAAAAAAAATAATCAACGGTGACAAATACAACACACACAGCTGAAATATAATCATCTTTATGTGAACCCTTAATTACAATCAACAAGCAACTTTGCACCGACCGGTAAATATTGCATTCTGTTTCAAACCTAAAATAAATCTCTGAATAAATTATATATACAATCTTCAAAATACAGCATCTCTGAAAGAGCAATGTTGAGGGTCATCAAAAAATACAACCTTGAATAAAATATTCATTTCAGAAGAATGAGACAAACATACATCTTAAGGACAGTCAAAATGTAATAAACACATCTTCAATCCAGTCGTGTATCCTACATTAAAAGCTTGTTGCTTGTTTTATATTTTATTGCTTAGAAACTTGACTAGGATCTCACAGACTACACCCATCCCTTCTCTAAGTACCCCCCCCCCCCACAAACCATCTCCCTTTGAGAAAAGCAACGTTTGCATGTGCAACAGTTTTTATAATAAAAGCAAACAAATTGAGAGTCACATTCTGTTTTTGTGATTCATGACTTCCACGTCTGTGAAGGTCTCCTTTTGTTCTGTCAAAACGTCCTCTTTTGTTGTAAGTTCCCAGTCACATACGTACAGGTATATCCAATTAGGTATTGTCACAAATCAGCAACACTTTTTTTCCCTATCTCTTTTCACTCTCTTTATTTCCATGATCCCCCTCTCTTTCAGTCGGTGTCGTTCCGTTGTTCATCTTCCTCCTGTCCCTATATGTCTCAACAATGTCTTTCTATCCTTCTTTCCTCATTCTTTCTCTCTTTCCATCCCTCCATGGCTCTCTATCCCTCCCTACATCTCTATTTTCCTTTCCATCTCTCTTTTCCGTCCCACACAGTATCAACCTCTCGTGCAGGGTAAAGGCTGTCTCTTAGACACTTGGTTTGATGACGTCTTCCAGTTTGCGCTGTGCAATGATGAGTGCCGACTTCATCTTGACAAAGTGCTGGCAGCCTCCCAGGATCTCTCTCTCCCTTTCTCCCTCCTTCCCTCGCTGCCTCCTTCTCTCTTTCTCTCCCTCTTTGCCCTGCTTCCTCCTTCTCTCCCCCCATCACATCATCAGTCTCTGCTCCAGGGGCAGGCTGTCCTTCAGACACTTGAGTTGTTCCTCTCCCAGTTTGATCTTGTCCTCCAGTTTGCGCTGCTCTATGATGAGGGCTGACTTCATCTTGACAAAGTGCTGGTAGTCGGCCAGGCTCTCGGGGCTGAGGTAGCTGGCTAGGATGTCGTAGACCAATCGCTCCCGCCGGTCCAGATTCTCCTTCAGCTCCTTGGCGTCCTCGTGCTGGCGAATCAGTAGCCGCCGTTTCTCCGTCAGGGAGTGCTGATGGGAGAGAAGAGTGGATATTAACTGATCTTCAAAGGAACAGTCCCCCTTCTTTTGATTTTCACATTTGCAGTAAGTAATTAAGTAAGTAAATGGGAGCATTAGCATCAATCCACAAGTGATCACAGGACGGGATTAAATAGCTGTTTTGCACTCTGGTGAATTTTACATTCATTAAGTAGGTTACAGTACTTTTCATGGTTTTGTTTGCTCCCGTAGACATGAGTTGCTAAGCTTACTTTATCTACAGAAACTGTAGATAGCACTGGACCTGTCTTATGATAAGCTGATTTGATACTGCGCTGGTTGAATCAAAATTGTAACCGTTTTTTGGGGGGTTTTAGTTTTTCTTCACAGGGAAGTTGGAGCGAGAAGTTTCATCTGTTCCCCAAAGACATATTCAGTTCTATTTCTACACACCCTCCTCACCTTCTCCTCTGGCAGTGCTCCTTCCTCCAGGTTATTGAGAGCGTTCTCCACGCGTGCCAGCCTGCCGGACAGCGACAGTAGCAGGCTGACCACCTTGTCCAGATCCCCGATGAACATGCGGAACTTGTCCAGCTGGTTGGGCTTGCAGACGGCCTGCACGGTAGCCTCCACCTCCTGGCCCAGCGCGTTGTTGTCCTGGACGTCCTCCTGAAGACTCTCCCGGGCCTCCTGAAGAACCTGCAGCTTCTGGCTCAGACTGCTGATCAACTCTTGCTGCAGGACACAAGGAAAATGGGTTACAGTAATTATTATTATACCGTATTAAAGTAATGACACATACATGAATATTAGTCATTTTGTCCAGAATGTCCTCCTGCAGAACCTGCAGCTTCTGGTTCAGGGCCTTTGCACACCAGTTCTGACAAAGAGCGGAACGCTGCTCTGCCAAAGTTCGATTCAACTGTTTTCAATAGAACCCCGTACAATGGCGGCGATGTCCGTGGAATTCCGCAGCAACTAACTAACCTAACTGCCTAACTAACTAACCTAACTGCCTAACTAACTAACCTAACTGCCTAACTGACCTAACTGATTAAGGGAGAGCTCTAGTTTTGTCGGAGCCACCCATTGATATTCATGCTCTGCTGCAATGGACCAATGCAATATTCACAAAAAGATTAAATTTGGCAATAGGCAGCACAGTTTCAATGAGCAGCATAGTTGCAATACCTAATCTGGCCACAATCCTACCCAGTGCACCTTCAATATTGTTTTCCTGCATGTCCTCCGGAAGCCTCTCGTGTGCATCATGCCATTTAACCCCTTAAGACGCGGCTTTATACATTTGTTGTTACCAGTATGGTAATGACCAAGTCGTGGTGCATTACTGAAGGGTCTGTGTTGTGTCATAGTATTGTAGTGCTGTGGTAGTTACATTTCAATGACTAGTACAGCGTGCCACTGGAGGTACGGCGCGCATTAAGGGGCTAAAAAAAAAAATCCATTCACAAAATGACCTTTATTCCGTAAATATAAACAGGGTGTTACTAATTACACAGCAACACGTGACAGGACTTTTGATCTGTAAATATGGATTTTCCCTTCACTGTTGTCTTGTTCAAAAACTGTCACCTGCCCGTGAGGTCAATGACTCTGCACCTCGGCCTATGATGATGCCACCCAGATACGACCCAGTTCCATAGATAGGTCCTATAAACAGCTCCGAGCAACCACATGGTGGCCCTAAAAAGCCAAAAGGAAGTAACTGCATCTTTTCACGTCAAGACGTTTTAGACCTAGCCTGGTTTTGCCAGACCACATTAATTACTTTGTAATTCATTTTAGGTCTGGGTCCTCCGTGCCCTGGATGACTTGGGCGGGAGGAGTGAGCTCAGCTCTGGTTTGAAATGAGCTCTGACCAATCGCTGACAGTTGACATTAATGACGTATATTATGCTCCCAAGTGCGTTCACTTTTCACCGGTTGTCTGAAAACTGTCTGAAAACCCTCCCCAGAAAAGCGTAATCAGAACATTCGTGGATAGGCCTTGAGCCAGAAGCCAAAAATTGACCTCTCGCAATCGAACGGGTGGGCAAGTTCTAATCTGTTTTTTTGACTTCTTGGACATCTCAAGTTAACAGTTTGGCATGATAACCATTGCAAACAGGTAGCTTTTTGGTAGTTATCATGTGTTGAAATGGTGGACCAGTAAAATGGAAATGTGAAAAATCGGTATTGTGGTTCTTTGTTATTATGTAGTTTGTTGACCACACAGGGTGCTTAAATGACCCCAGGGATGCTTTCCCTTCTATCAGGACCCTACAGGAGTTGTTAGACCACACTAATAGGCTAATAGAATCACCTCAGCAATATGCGAATGACAAAATGTGATAAAATATGAAATCCGTTTTTGCTTTTATTAAGCTGATTATTATTACATTTTCCCCAACAGTAAAACAAAAACAAAAAACATAATGAACAAACACATACTAACATGTGATAACCATACTGTACATTAACATGGCATGATAACCATTGCAAACAGGTAGTTAGTGAATGATCATGCATTGAAATGGTGGACCAGTAAAACGGAAATGTGAAAACTGTATTGTTTTTTGTTATTATGCAGTTTGTTGACCACACAGGGTGCCTACATTTCCTCAGGGATGCTTTCCATTCAATCAAGACCCTAAAGAGGTTGTTAGACCATACCAATTGACCTAATAGAATCACCAAAGCAATATGTGATTGACAAAATGTGATAAAAATGACAACATCTTTTTTTTCTTAACTTTTCCTGCAACAGCAAGAATAAATAAAGAGCATTATTTCAGTCCTCAGGATCTGACTCAGTCTAGTAAATATCTGTAAATATGTCACCATGATTATCCTCTTCATGCTGATATACACATGTTTGAAGTTTTCAGAGGGTTGTGCAGCATTTCCAGCTACTTCTCAGACATTGGCAATCCAGCAGTTTACATTGATGGCTGTACTTGCAAGACATCAGTTGTAACACTGCCTCAGGGGCTGAATATCCCCACATCCACTGTATAGTGAGATGGACATTTTCATCGTTGGCCCAGACATGGTCAAGTGGGCTTGGGATTTGTGAATGCTGCTGAAGACTTGCTTTCCAGATGCCAGACTGATAGTTGGCACACATAGCTTGCATGAGGAGGTAGTCCTCACACTACTACTACTACTACTACTACTAGTCCTCACATGGTGGAAATTGGCTTGATTCACACTCTCCATGCTCAGTGCAGAAAAGCTGGTAGCGGGCTGTATTTATGGTCTACGTATTTGTCGATGCTATGTAGAGTTGGCACCTAAATGCTTCACGAATAGGTCCATGGACAGTTCCCAGTCCCGTCCCAGCTCATGAAAAAACTGTTTGAAAGAGCTCTGAACTCATCGTGAGCTTTAAGGCTGAGCTTTCCACGACCTGCACATCCTTTTGTGTTTTTATGATTATTTTTGTATTTACTTTTCTATTGTAGCCCTAGCCTCTTCCCCCTTACATTAGAAAATTAGTATTTCAAGTAAAGATACTGTATACCCTATCACATAACCTCATGGCTTGGTGGTACTCACACTGGGTACAAAGTAGTTCAAGAAAACCATCATGTGGTGTACTCCAACTGTCATGTGGTGTACCCCGGCCGCCTTTAACGCCATAACGCAGTCCCTCTATTATAACAGATATTGTCATTATTTGGTGTCATTATTGTCACCAAAATGGTAATAGAGCTTGGTAAGTCCCGCCCCTTAGTTCCGCATTTCACGGGACCTAAGCTGACCATCTAACAACATGGTAGAGAGTAATTATCTTCCAATCTCAGTCATTACATGCGCTGGGCAATGTTAGCAATGTTCTTATAATGTAGTTCAGCGTTTTCAGCCAAGAGTGAATTGGCCTGTCGCCAGGCCCATTTCCAGTAAGAGGCTATCAGGGGTGGAAAGAATACTAAAACATGTAATTAAGTAAAAGTAAAATTACATCTTTAAAAATCTACTTAAGTAAAAGTAAAAAAAAAAAAACTTAATAAAAATGTGATTTGAGTAAAAGTTACCTTCAGTTTGCTTTTATATCGCTTTCCTTCAATAGCACCCTTCGTGACCTCTAGCTATCTCTGCACAAGTCATCTTCCAATAACCTGGCGGATCGTGACAACAAAAATTCTGTGTGTGCTGGTGTGGCAAAGTTGCAGGGCTAGGGTCAGCCATTCATACAACAGCCCATTACTCTGAACTTAAGGGTCTGGATTTCATTGCGTTTGGGTCGTGGGCCTTAAATTGCAAAGACTGGGAAGCCTACCAAAGGAAATAGTCTGGTGGATTTCATTTAATTGCCAGTTGTGAGATTAAATTCATGAATAATTTTGTTAATAAACAATAATTCTTGTATATATTTTAAAACAACTGTTTTCAGGCTGCGCTGGTACTCCCTCAGCTTGAGTCCTTGGTGTGTGCTCTACTATTCCCAGCCAGTTACTTGCAACTCTATTGTGTACCGTCTGTGGGCTGTCGGACTAATGGTATGGGGCGGCGAGGGCCCTAGATAGTCATTCTAATAGATTAGTCCAAAATATATAATTTATGTTAAATGGTAAAAACACACAATTTCCCTTCATGTCTGACAGATTTTCCCCTTTATCTCAATTTTGCCTACCTCAGAATTTACTCAGACCTCAAGGTAGATTCAAATGTAAGTAAAATACTTTGGCCAAACTGTAATTTGGGTAGAAGTAAAATCACCTATTTTTATAACTACTTTGGACTCAGTTACTCATCAAAGTACTCAATTACAATAATTTGAGTAAATGTAATTAGTTACTTTCCATCCCTGGAGGCTATGGAACTTTTGTATGAGGTGGCGCCTTGTCAGTATACTGTACTTAAGTACTACTTATTACTACTTAAGTGTTTTTGGGAAACTCAGCCGAAGACAATATTATAAGAGTTACCAGCAGGGACAGCCAGATGAAGGTAGATAACTGAGCAGAAGGAGACAAATGCAAGCAGACTCATGCTGTCCACTGCATCTGTCAGGCACAGACACACAGCCAATGCCACTCCAACACACATGCACATTATGTGTTTTCTCTGGGTTTCTGGTAATGTGTTGTCTGGCGGCAAACGCCAGACTATATCGTCTAGCAGTTCGAAAAGAACGTGCAAGGCAGCATGGGTACTCCCAGGCTAGGTAATGTGTGGAATGATCAAAATTTTAGAATAGCATAACATGTGAATCTAGAAACCATCACTTATTTTCACATAGTAAATGTACTTTCATTACCAGACACTGAAGCAGCAACTGTAAGGGAATGCAACTCATCATTTTTTTATTCTTAATAATGTAATCGTGAAACATGTAATCTGTTATTCCCCATTACTGGCCTGCTCTCTGGACTCGGAAGGCTTTGAAGGTGAGGTGATCCCTCACCCCTCCTACTTTAAGTGCAGAGCGGGTCAGTCTGTTGATTTGGGACTTTATTTTTACTATTTCCAAACACAAGTGATTGCATCATTGGCATGCACAGATCTAGGAACGGACTTGGTGGTTCTAAAGCAACAGCCCCTTTGCCGTACTGGACGAAAAAAGGCCCTTTTTTAAGTTCCTTTTTTTTTTTTTTGTCACAATGTGGTCCATATTGGCATGATCATCTATGGTAACGATTCTTGAGATCAAAAGCATGTGACAATTCACCTTGATCTAACATAGCATAATAGAAGGGTGGGGACTCTAACTTATGTCTCAAGGGCCGTTTACGGCCCCTGATGTAATTTTAATCTTATGCAGTTTCACATGGAATATGACATGTTTTGTAAAGAACTGTTAGAAATTTAATTTGCAATACAATTAAGTTATGTTTTCAGGGGACCTAGTGAAGGTGAGGTCTGTTGTGAAGGTGTCCACCTTCAATATAGGCCTAACTGCAGGGGGAAATCCTGGTTTGTGTTCATAGTACAGCCCTTTATAAAAATTGAAGTGGCCCTCGAATGAAAACGGCTCCCCACTCCTGCTCTGGCAAGGCAACTGGAAGTTCCACATGCCCCCCGCCCCCACCTTGAGCACCTGCCCCCCAAAATGTCTTTGCTTTGCATGTAGTACACTCTCAACAACAGCATGGTAAAAAAAGTTACTTTATCCTTAGTCTATGTAAAGAGTGCAGTCTCTGCTTCATCCAATAGGTCTTTGTCTACATATCAAATTTGGGTGTGTATGTAAAATAGCTCACATTTAAGTACATTACACTTTGTGTGGATAATGAAACACAACTTTCAAGAAAACTTGTAATACAAAACCCCCCCCCCCCCCACCTGTATTGTAATGTAGATGATAAACTGGGAAAATTGTTGTATTTTTGTACCCAATCTACCAGTATTTTCTCGCTTGGGAAATAAACACTAATTTTTTAATGAAAAGTCAGTGAAAATGGGGGCCTGAACTAAATTAAGTGGGAAATCTGTGTAACGTGCCCTTTAAACTATCTAAGAATTTTGTAGAACAACTTTTCCTATAAATATATTTACCTCACAGTCATTTTTACTTTCAATTTATCAAGATATTAGCAAATTAGCCTAGGCGTTTTTAGTGTAAAATGGTTCGAATACGAAATGCATGATAAATATGATAAAGCTACTGTTCTGCAAAGGTTATCATACCAATTCATAAACTAGACATATATATCAATATTAAAGTACCAACAAGACTTTGCCCACCCTTTCGATTGCGATCGGCGGTCTGGCTCATTACGAAGTAATTCAGAATGAATGGTCTGGCCTTTCAGGCTATTTTAGACCTAGCATAGCAAACAAGGCGAGCCCACTTGGCAGCAGAACATATTTTTGCCTGGGGTGTTCTACCATTGCATTATAGGGGAAAGTGATAGCCATCCCATTCTGCCCTTCAAAGGCAAAATGCATTAAACCTTCTTTAGCTTGTGACAAAGCCTTATGGGCCAAATGTGTCCCTTTTCACTTGTTTCAGGCAAGTAAAGGTTTTATCCTATCCTATGTCGAAACATGTCAGGTATAGGATAAAAGTTTTACATATCTGAAATGAAAGAAAATCTTAAGACTAAAGAGCTCATGTTACACTCTCGCTTCCCAGGATGGTTTAGACCGTAGACTTCTTTTGTCTTGTGACCAAATCGCTTGTTTCGTACTATACTACTACTACTACTACTACTACAAAGAACCTAAATGATGTAATTGTAGTTATATCAACAACATGTTTGACAGGGTCATATGATAACTTTATGGTTATTTAGCAATTTACGTATTGCACTGTACTTTGCCTTTCGCCTTTCTGTGGCAGTGTAAGTCTATTCATAGCCTTAGTAAACAAAGCTTGTTTGTTTTCTTTAATTTTATGGCTGACGTGAACGTACGTCACAAAGAGGTTAGTGTTCCAGGTCGTAAAGAAGTAAAAGGGCGATACACTAAGGGGCTTTGAACTTGCTGATAAAACACAGTATCTTTAAGACGAAACATACTGTGTAAGCCAATGGGTTACGTCGTGTACATCTAAGCATCTACAAACCCCAACTCCGATGAAGTTGGGACGTTTGGTAAACAGTGAATAAAATCAAAATGCTATCATTTTCAAAACATTCAATCTATTCATTAGATGGAGAATAGTGAAAAGACAACATATTAAGTGTTAAAACCGAGAAAAAATATTGTTTTGGGGGACATATGTACTAATTTCTAATTTGATAAATCCAAAACCTCTCAAAACAGTTGGGACGGGGACAATAAACGGCAATATATGTCGAGGAAGACTAAAAACAAAACAAAATTCAACACTTAACCATTAAATACATTAACCGATGAGATGATTTTATATAAAAAACAGTGTTAATTCCTATCTTGGACATGATTTCACCAGCTTAAATGGTGGGTGTATTCCTTGTCATGTTTTGCAATGTTTTCCTTTCTGTAGTGCTTATAGTGTGACAGGTCTTGACCAAAAACCCACCATTTTATCACCTGCTGGTCCTTATGATGGAGCCAAACTGTTAAAACATAGTAGAGAATGCAATTTGACCTTACTATGTGGCAGTAATCAAAGATCTCCCTTCAAAATATAATGCATGAGTGGCTTTTCATTCTGTTTAAAACCCATTTATACCATTCAGCACTGTATTTAACTCTACAGATGAGTGAGAACATCTTAACCAATGCACTACTGCACCCGCATGCCATCATGGAGGCTGACTTTTGAAGCTAGCACTAACACAAGTTGGATGGTCCATTTACACTGTAGCACAGGATGTGCAATGCTCTATTATTGTCAAAAAGAATGGACTTCTACAACTTCTGCTGACTTCTGTAAGCAAAGGACAGTTTCCCATGTCTTCTGGGTCTATTTCAAGTGAGCTCAGGTGCTTAGGAGAATGTTACACCCCTGTATCATTTTCATGCATTAAGCATTCTTAATATGGTCAATTTTCAATAGCTCTAATTCCTGGAGTGCTAGAGTGAGACTACAGACAATATATATTTCATGATGTCATGAACCTATACAATGATTTTATTAACAAAAATATGTCTTATATACACTCAATCGTGGTAAATCAAAGGGAATTCAAAAATGTATGTAATAACTATGGTAATTATTCCCTTTGTATCTTTAATTCTGAGTGACTCAGCCTCTCTGTGATGATCTTATACCTGGACACCTATATTGTCCGTCAGTACAATTCATTTTGAAATGTTCTTCTTTGTTGTTTTATCTTATTTGGATGTTTACTAAATTTCACTGATCCCCGTCCCAACTCTTTTGAGACGTGTTGGATTTATCAAATTAGAAATGAGTACATATGTCCCCCAAAACAATATTTTTTCTCGGATTTAACACTTAATATGTTGTCTTTTCACTATTCTCCATCTAATGAATAGATTAAATGTTTTGAAAATGATAGCATTTTGATTTTATTCACTGTTTACCAAACGTCCCAACTTCATCGGAGTTGGGGTTTGTACTATGACAATGGTTCTCAATCTTGACCTCATCATAAGCCTCCCAACTGCCCTTGACCTCATCATAAGCCTGCCAACACCCCCTACACTTCATCATAACCCTCCAAACGCACCATCGACCTCATCATAAGACTGCAAATGCCCCCCTTAGTATTAAAAAATAAAATAGAATAATGTCCCCCATTTATAATAACTGAGCGCACCTCCTCTCAGCTGTCTCCTTTTCCACGCTACCCGAGGGCTGCCTAACGTCCCCTGGGGGGCTGTAGAGAAACAGTAATCTATGAACATCGGCCCCCAGCTATGTGTGTGTGTGTGTGTGTATGTGTGTGTGTGTGTGTGTGTGTGCGTGTGTGTGTGTGTGTGTGTGTGTGTGTGCGTGCGTGTGTGTGCGTGCGTGTGTGTGTGTGTGTGTGTGTGTGCGTGTGTGTATGTGTGTGTGTTGTACCTTCTTGCTGGAGAGGTCCTGGTCTAGTTCGTCTTCTGAATCCTGTGTGTCCATGTCCTGTTGCATGTCCTTCATCTTGATCAGCAGTTCAGCTTTGGGGGCCGACGTGCTGTAGTACGATGAGCTGCTCACCACCGACACGGCCGTGGCCAAGTCATCCTCCACCCTCCTGCTACACACATACACACGCATGCACACAAGTCATATTTGAATGTAACAGATTACTTTGACAGTTGCATGCAATCAGTAATGAATTACAGTTTTTTAGTAACTTGCCCAACACTGTCGTGCGTGTGAGTAGGCCTACTGGGACTACTACTGCACTCAACAAGTTCAGATTTTATGTTTCACCACAAGGTGGCAGCAGATGCCTGGTCTACAACACAGACCTGTACGCACATGCCTCAACATAAACACACAGTGCTCTCCCAATTCACTACTCATTACCAACAGGGCTATATTTCATGTTTTCTAAAGCACAGTACTGTTACCAAACATGTAATGGATATGTCTTAATCTGTTACTTAATGCTCTCGATACTGTCATAGCAATGTTGTAATGATGTAGTTGAGTATTTTCAGCAAATAGCGAATAGGCCTGCCGGTGACCCCATCTGCATCCTTGACGTTAACACACACTAGTTGATAATACAATACGTAACAGAGGAAGATCTGATTTCTAATCTCTCTTCCTGAGACACCTCATAGCTGGGCAACCTAGCATCACGGAGAGGTGCCAAAAGTTAGTCAGTACTTTTACGTTTTGACATCTCTGTTCTCATGGCAGGGTGAGTCTTACCTGTGAGCACTTCAGTCTTTCACCCCTCATCTGAGCTAATCAATTAAGTCTCCCTATCACTGGTGTAAACGTTCCTTGAATATATTCGCTCAGTATTTAGAAACGAAAGCACATACTATTGAGCTGAAATGGGATGCAGTTTGTCCCGTGTTACCATGAGAATCAACACAAGGTTTCAAAATGTCAGTGAAATAGATGGGAATCAAATGGGATTTGCCCTAAAATGTAGGAAATTACATCTCAGAAATACAACCCCCCAGCTATATTACCCTATGCCCAAATGAGGTGTACTTTATTCTTTTCCCCAGGGAGTTAGGGGACCCTAAGTGTAGAGTAGTGTAGTAGTGGTGTAGTGGTACTACTGCATTACCACTGAGATTGCACCCACCTCTCGTCCGAGTTGCGTGGGGACGTCTGCCTGGGTGTGGACCTCCGTCTCAGCTGCGCGCTGCCCCCCTCCCCCCGGGGCACCTGCTCCCCTGCGGGGGCGAAGATACCCCCCATCAGGTCCATGGTGGTCCTCATGCGGCTCTGGTCCAGGATGTCCGCCAGGGACTTGTCCTTGCCCATGATGTCCCGGGCCAGCTCCTCCCTCTTGGCCTCCTCGTCCAGGCACAGGTCCCCAGAGCTGGAGGAGCACAGGAAGACACGGGGAGTTACAGTAGTCTTCAGAGACGGATTATAATTGTGTTTTGGACCTCATGGCCCCCTTGGTTCTTGGGCCCCTGGCCTGGGGTTAGGTAGGCCTGTGCAGTCAAAGTCAGTCTTGAAGTGGTGGTTCGCTATTTTAGACATTAAGCCCTGTTTGTGTGACTTCTGGGGTGAAGTAGAGATGTTCTCATCACAATTTTGACATTTGGTGCTGAACGGAGCATTTGGGTATCCAAGACTGCAGCCCCCCCACCTTTACATTGACTCCAATAGAGCACTCAAGCAATCGATTATAAAATGGCATTAAACTTTCGTTCGAGAAGACATGGAACTCACCTTGTGGTCAGTGGTAGACAGCGATAAATTGACCCGAAAATTGTAATAACTGTTTAGCATTTGACGGACCTATTTTTCCCCACACGCCATTGAATAACAGTAGACATCCAGCCAGTAGGTAGCGATAGTGTGTTGTTTATGTAGACATCAAGGAGCGAGGTAGAATGGCTATCTTTGAGCGGGACTGGCTACAAAAACTACAGCTTGCATACAAACCATAGAAAGTAACGTAAAGAAACGCACTCCCATTTCCGGTCGCACGGAGTAATAATAGTCAAACCAATACAATCAATGAAGATGGACAACAATGATAATATATCTTCTCTGGAAGCATATTTCGCGGTGATTTTCGAGCCAGCGTATCGCTGCCCACCTCTGACCACTCAGTGAGTTTCATGTCTCTGCAAACGAAAGTGTAATGACATTTTATGATCGATTGCTTGAGTGCTTCATTGGAGTCAATGTAAAGGTTGGGGGGGCTGCAGTCTTGAATACCCAAATGCTCCTTTCAGCACCAAATATCAAAATTGTGATGAGAACATCTCTACTTCACCCCAGAAGTCACACAAACAGGGCTTAATGTCTAAAATAGCGAAACACCACTTTCAGATGGCCAGTATAATTTCAACTCTACAGCTGAGTGATTACTTGCCCACTCTGCTCCAGGTGCTACCAGTGCTTGATATTTTTTCACATTCTTTACAAAATATTGACTAGAAATTAACATTGAGAATGTTACACTGACCAAAGATACACTATTTTGAGTGGAACCAAATGTTATCTGAAATTGAGTTAATTTCACTTCTTTAAGAGTTAGTGTTCAGAGTATATTTACTGTGTGGTGGTGGAGCCCAGGCTAGGGCTCATCGCCTGCCCATTTTGGGTGAGTCCTGTTGGGGCTTCTTGGTGGCTAGGAGCCCCTGGAGGTGAACTGCTGACCCTGGGTGACTCCTTGTCGTGATGTACCTGTGGAAGTGGAAAGGTGATTACCACTTGACATTGGGATTGTATGTAACCACACACAGCAAGATGCACACAATAATTATCCTGCGCCAGTTGTCTTTTGAATGAAAGGAATCTCTGCTTTCAATCCTGACAAGTGGACACGGATTATGATTCCATTGACCCCTGGGCCACACAAGACAGCCCCCCCTCAATGGGTGTTGTTAGTAAACACAAGGATTCAGGGTTTTAGGGGTTAAGTGTGAGTCGGTTGTCAGAGGTTTGGGGGGTTTTCCCCTGAGAGAATTTGAAAAAACACAGTTGTTAGAACGCAAATATAGAGGGTAGAGCTTCATAGCCCCCTTGACTACTGGGCCCCTTGACTGGGCCCAGTAGGCCCGTGCAGTAATCTGTCCTTGCAGGTGTACCGGGTAAAGGTAGTGGGTGTGGGTGTTTCCATGCATCAATATCCCAATTTCCATGCATTTGCATGTAGCAATATCCCAAACCCGATGCTGAGTACTACACATAACATATCCCAATTTAGGGGCTTATCCGGAATACTGAAGTCAGGAAAAGGTGTTTGTTTATTCACATGCAAATTTGTGATACTTTAATATCCCAATCATATTCAGGATACTGGACTGCTTAGAAACGCACTCTTTACTTGACTCATGCACTCCTTCACTACCTCCCTCACTAATTCGCTCACTCACTAATTCGCTCACTCACTCACTCACTCACTCACTCACTCACTCACTCACTCACTCACTCACTCACAGACTCACTGCCTCACCTCGCGCTGGTGCTGCAGCTGTGAGTAGGCGCAGAAGAGGGAGTAGGCGTGCTCCTGAGAGGTGGGGAAGGTGCTTTGTGTCTGTGGGGCTCCGCTCTGGGGGTGGGGGCCCCCTCCGTTGTCCAGCAGGTAGTTGCGGCCCTTCCTCTCCAGACTGGTCTCGGCGTGGAGGATCCTGACCGGGACCTTCTTGCTGTTGGTGGAGTTGGTGGTGGGTGTGTGACTGGGCTCCCAGACTCCATTGCTCATATTACTGCTGCAAACACACACACACACACACACACACACACACACACACACACACACACACACACACACACACACACACACACACACACACACACACACACACACACACACACACACACACACACACAATAAATGCAAGAGAACACAATTCCATCAGAGAACTGGCTTAAACTCTGTATAACAACACACTTATGTATAGTACATCATACTATACTGTATGTACACTGTATGCCCCTAATGTTAATAATGAATATGAATTGGGCATGTTCAGTAAACATCTGTGTCTTTAATTATCCTGTTAATAAAGGATACAGAACAAAACCCGTCTCAAATATTTATAACGATCACATCTTCTTTAAAAGAAGCCAAAAAACTGCTATGCCGTACCTGGGCACATTGTCCTGTGC
>NC_085868.1:3116746-3126746 GCF_034702125.1 Engraulis encrasicolus
TGTGCCCATCCCCTTGGCCTTACCCGCACCATTGGCATGTTCCTCTGGAGAGCTCAGTGGTCCTGGTTTCTGGCCAGATGGTCTGGTAAAAAGCGGTTGAGTAACACCCTCGAAAAACATCCTGCGGTCAACGAACGACCCAAGGGGCTCGAGCTTGAGGAGGCCCTTGCCCTCCACGCCCACCTCGTTGATCTTGTCCGGCTCGGAGAACGAGTGCACTCGCTTGCCTGCCGGGAAGCGCTTCCGTCCGCCGATGCGCGACACGTGATTCCCTGGCGCCTTGCCCGTCAGGATCTCCGCAACGCTCAAGTTCCCGTGCCCGACCCCGGCAACCTCATTTCCTCCGTGAAGTTCCAGGTCCTTCCGCTTGAAGGAGGTGGCCTGCAGCACCCGGGCCTGTGCCTCCTTCAGGTGGTCCTTGTAGGTGTTGGAGAAGGATCCATCCGAGGAGGAGGTGGAGGTCTCAGCCGACTTCCACACACCCCCAGCCTCCTGTTCCTGCTCCTCGTCCGCCTCACCGGGGCAGGACAGCGCCGCCGCGCTCCGGCTCTTCTGCAGCTGAGCGCGCTTGATAATGATCTCGTTGCGTAAGGTGGTGGCATATCGGTCGCTACGGCGGCCTTGCTTGTTGCCGCCCGGATCTGGAGAACCCTGATTGGGTATGGAGCCACCAGCTGTGGTGGTGGAGTTCACACTGTTTGCGGTGGTTGTGGCATCCATGGTGGCACCGGTAGAGGTACTGGTGGTGGTGGAAGTGCAAGAGGCTGAGGGCGGTGAACGCTTCCCAGTCAGCAGCTTGCTCTCCTGGGCAAGGCTGTGGAGGAGTGGGGTCTGCTGGGGGCAGATCTTGCGGCCCTCTTGCTGTGTCACCCACAGTGGGTCCGACAGAGGCTCGTGGTGCAACTGAGAGGCACCAGAAGCGGCTCTTCCAGGCTCGCTATGTGATTGACAGTGACCGCCAATGCCAACACCTCCAGCCTTCCTCTCGTCAGAGATCGAACGAGCCATCCAAACATTGGATGCCCCTGCTTCTGATTCCTGAGGAGGGCTCATGGGTTTGCTGTACCCGTTGTAAGCCTGTCCCTGTCCATGTCCGTGATGGCCAGTAGAGTACTTGTTCTTGACTGCTCGCTGAGACCCACTGCCACCACCACTCTTCTCACTCCCGCTACCCGTTTGTGGGCTGTCCGAGTCACTTCTCCAAGACTCCGCTAGGTACTTTGAACCTTGAGGGGCAGACATGGAGTATATCTGTTGCTGCTGGTGATAGGGTGCGTAGTAGTACCTCGAACTTCCTCCTCCCCCTGCTCCTCCTCCCTGGTTCTGGTCCGACTTCTGATGATGATGATCCGGTCTCTGGTCCAGAGCGGTGCTGGACAGCGAGGAGGCCGAGGTTCTGCCCTTGGTGCCTCGGCCACCGCCACCACCACACAGGTTAGCGGGCAGGTCCTGCAGACTGCGGTAGTAGCCCCCGACGCTCTGCATCTTCTGGGCCCCCGCTAATGCACTTTTGGGGTGCAGATTGAAGTGGCTCTCGTCGCTATGTTGGCGCTTATGGTCAGGTCCTGAGGCTCCAGGCACGGCCAGACCACCTGGACCCCGTATGTCAGTGCTGGACAAGGAGCTGAGTTTACTGGGGTTATTAGGGGGCAGAAGGTTGGCATTGTGGTCCGCTGCAGGGTGGAGATGAAGGAGGTTGTGGATGTCCCCTTGAGCCCCTGGTGGCGCTGTGGGGAATCCATGTGTTGAGTGTCTCACTCCACCCTTCATTGGAACCTGGAAATTCACAACATTATTTTATTTTATTCTTTTATTTTCAAGACACTGTATGTGTAATACCCCTTCCCTGTATCATACAGCTGACTGTAAAACAGCAATACCCACATACAAATAATAATGGGACAATAATAATGGGGAAAATACATACATTACATCAAATAGAAAAATGAAAACAAAATTCACCTGCAAGTTCTCTGGGGGTCTGAACAGTCTCTCCGTGGACCTGGACAGGGCCTTCTGCTGTGGGTAGGTGGCAGAACCGCCCTGTGGGTGGGGGACGGGCGCCGCTTTCTCATGGACTTTTGTTGCCGCGTAACTATCGCTGCGGGTGGGCGGCGGAGGAGGTGGGGGAGACGAAGACCCCTTCTTGTTTTCCGGAACGTGCCACACAGGGCTGATGTTCATCCTCCCTCCCCCTACTACTACTCCTCCTACTACTCCTCCGCTGACCCCTCCTCCTCCAGCTGCAGGGCAGGAGGAGGACGAGGAGGAGTATCTGGTGCCCACCTGGTCCTCCAGACGGGGGCTCACCCGGCCACCGTTCCCCATGGGGAGGTGCAGGTAGCGGGGGCGCTCCGGGTGCCCCACGGCCTCCCCCACCGCCTGGGTCCCACGGTAGAACATGCACTCCATGGACGCCGCCTGGTTCTTGGACAGGTTGTGGTCCAGGTTACTGGGACTCACAGACAGGGAGTTTGGGGCGTGTGGCTGTGGAGGGTCTCGCTTGCGGTTGGGGCCCGTGCAGGAGAGGTTGATGGCGCTAAGGTGCTTGGATAGGGATTGTGATGCCGAGGCGGAAGAGGTGGAGGTGCAGGAAGAGGAGGTCTGAGAAGGGACGTCCACAGCTTCCATGTCCTGCGGCGGGGTGATCTGGCTGGGAACTGGATGCTGCTTTGCTGGGTCCCATTTAGACACATCATTTGAGGAAGAGCTGTGCGTTTGGAATGAAAAAAAGTTATTAATAACAAACCTTACTCTGAGACTCAGGTACATTATCCTGGATACAAATGTTGCAAACACCTAATAACACTCTATCACAACAGCTATTACAGTTTTTCTCGATTGCCTCCACACAAGTTCTGGTACTTCACACACAATTCTCGGAACATCTCACCCATTTCCCAACTCCCCTAACCAATGTCACTGAACACTAAACACAATTCCTACTTAACACTCAAATTCCAGTTTTAAAGCACACTCTTTTCACACCATTACACACAATTCTCTGGATTACACTCAATTTTCATAAAGAAAAACACTGGGTTTCTCATGGAACACACTGTCATTCACAACACTACAATCAACTGCAACTATGTTCACTTCCTCATCACATGGGCAAACTCTCTTCATACCGGTTTATAATCTGAAATCATCACCCCATAAGGACACACATTGCATGTCATATTGATGAAAAATGAGTGGATGCAAGGAGAAAACCCATTTGTTTAGTTTTTGAACTCAAAACTATGTTATACAAGACATAACTTTCATGCGGTTACCCAATATTTTACAATACATTAGTGCAATTTTTAAATATTTTTAAAAATATGTAAAATATATACACGTCTGTGTACTCCGAGTCTAAAAACAATATTTCAGTATTTTACTACAGAAAAATATCCTCTTTAGTAAGTAGAACACTGAAGAAAATAAGTTTCTACTGTGTTTCAAGTTGAGTATAGAGTTTTTTTTTCATAGCAATAGGCTATACAGTAATGTAATGGGTTTTTTGTACTGCCAAATAGGCAGTGGGGTTTATCTTTGTGTTATTTTTGTGAAAAAGACATACAAATCTTTCTGTTTCTGTTTGTGTGTTGTGGGAATGAAGTTTTTCCAACTTATGTCACAGTATCCATACAATCCAGAACAAAAAAAGCCCAAGTTACTGGGAGAAATTAGTTTTACCCTGTGCCCAACAGTGTTTTAATGGGTCTGCAAATGTGTATTGTAGTGACTGTCTGTGTGTGTCATTTGACGACAAAATGAGGTTTTTAGAAGAGAGTACATTGTTTTGAGACATTTTTCAGAGGTAGTGAAGAGTTTGGCCCGTTGTGTGTGAGGTTTGGAGATTTGTGTGTAGAGTTTTGAGAATTCGAAGAGCGATTCCGAAAATTGTGTGTAGGCAATTGAGAAAAACTGTAAATGCCCATAATATGATGTGCTAACACGTCATAATATGATGCCCATAATATATGTGCCAACACGTCATATTCATAAAGGATTCAAGTTCCCCTTGTATTACTTGTCAGTTCTAACCTTATGCTGTGTTTTACCTGTTATACATATTCATGAAAGACTCAAGTCCATGTGTTACCAGTGTCACCAGTCAGGTCTCACCTTATGTTGTGCTTTGCCTGCCATACTGGCTCCGGTTCTGGGTTCTGTGGGATCTTCTCGGTCTCAGGCTGGCTCTCCACCAGTTTGGATGCGTGCCAGGAGTGTGGTCTACTCGCAGAATCATTCCTTCTACAGGGTCCAAATCAACACACACACACACACACACACACACACACACACACACACACACACACACACACACACACACACACACACACACACACACACACACACACACACACACACACACACACACACAGAGAGAGAGAGAGAGAGAGAGAGAGAGAGAGAGAGAGAGAGAGAGAGAGAGAGAGAGAGAGAGAGAGAGAGGAGAGAGAGAGAGAGAGAGAGAGAGAGAGGAGAGTGAGACAGAGAGAGAGAGAGAGAGAGAGAGAGAGAGAGAGAGAGAGAGACAGACAGACAGACAGACAGACAGACAGACAGACAGACAGGGAGACAGAAACATATACAGAGACAAAGACACACACACCAACATTTAGATTCAGGTACCATTCAAACACTGATTCCACAAGAATAAGGTAGTCAACTTTGACTGTCCACTTGTAATCACTCAAAGACTGACGTATGGACAAAATGAGACGACGTACCCTTTGAAGCGGTTCTTCCTGAATTGCATGCAAAGAAGTCAGAATAATACAAAAAACATTTAGCCCTAAATTACACCAACTATAAAGACAGCAAAACCATCTAATCCCAACAGAAACAACATTTGTATGATTTTGTAGAAAGATTTGGCTGTTGACGTATAGTGGCAGAAGTGTCTGTTGAAGTGTAGTGGTGCTTTGGCTTTAGATCACAGCAATACAAAAGAAAGGAAGACTGATGCTCACACCCAGTAAGAAAACTTAAAAACACATGCCTATACAAAAGTGGGCTTTAAAAAAACACTTTTGGACATCTTTCTTTTTTAAATTAAAAAATGTATTTATTTCTACTGAGGGTGAGCTTCAGTCTTGATGATTTTGCATGGCTACAGCATTCTTCTATAACATCACAACTCTTTAAGGGAACACCACGGTCGGGTGGTGAAAAACAGCAGGCTATTTACGTCCAGGTTGATTGAAGGCGGTGAACATGTCAGAGGGGTAAGAGGATTATGGGTAATCCTCCACGTGCACGTGCAGGAGAAGAGGGCAGCTCCCCGCCGCTAAACCAGAGCCAGGGCCATAAGCTAAGGCATGGAGGAGGAGAAGGAGGCTACACGTACATTAATGTACCCTAGTGTTTCAACCCCAGGGGGTGTTAAAGAGCCCTTGGGGGGCATTGGGTGGCACTCAGTTGCAATTGGGGACAATACACTATCCTTTATTTTTGAATACTAAGGCAGGCTTATGATGATTTTTTTGTAGGGTCCACTTCAATATTTAACCTCCCATCCTCCCTTGTGCTTTTGATGACGTCGCAAAACATCATTGATGATAGAAGTTTAATTCAACAATTCGCAATTCAAAGGTGATTTTCTCATTTGCAATTGGAATGTTGAATGGGAAAAAGTCCCCAAAAAGTTGTTTTGCCTACATTGAAAATGTGGAAACTTTACGGTTTTCCTCCAAGGAGGTGGGGAGTCAGCAAAGCACAAGACCACAAGCACAAGTTGAGGATGGAAGTTTGGATAATGGAATGGACTCGTGGGTGGAGGTTGCTGGGGGGCAGATAGAGGGTGGGAAGGCTGAAAAGGAGGAATGAGGTGTGGGGTGGCGATAAAAAGGCATGGAGGAAAGGGAGGGGGGCTACAGGAAGTAAGTGGGTTGAATCAAAAAAACAGAATCAAGAAAAGTGGTAAGCAACTCTGCTGTTTTTAGTTTGCAATCATTCACTTAACTCTTTTTCTCTACCTGTATCTGGGACTGAATAAATGGAAATCTTCACATACATTTAATGAGTATGGACTGACTTGAAGCGAGGGTAGAGAGTGGAGGGTGGAGGTCAGGACAGCAGGTGGGGGTCGGGGCATAGGTGTGAAAAGGTGTGGTATGAATGTCACAACAAGCCACAGGAATGATAAAGGAACGGGAGCAATAAAACAGAAAGGTGTGTATTGGAGGCGGCTGTCTAGCCAGTGACATTGTCTGGGAATACACATCACACTGCTGGGGAAGACCGATGCTGAATAGGATGCAGGAGAGTGCAGGTGTGAAGGGACAGAGGCCTATTGTGGCTATCCACAGGTCAATGGAAAGAAAACAGAAGCACTATTTTGTAAACTCTTTCTTGGGAGTAGAGACGAATGGAAACGAAAAGTCATGGGAAAAGCAAAATAAAAGTCATGGGAAAGGCAACATGCAAGACAAACAAATGCAACCCAATCACATGGGTGTGGAGAAACACAGTGGGTTTAGATTGTGTTAAATGAGGATGATTCTGGGAAATGATAAGTTAATCATGCTTATGTGTTCCAGTTTGGTAGGTCGCAACTCAAAACAGCTCTGTCTACATTCAACATATGTTCAACATTTTAGGATCTCAAAAATGGCTGAGAACCACTGGGTTAAACCAAAACAGAAAAACAAGGTAATCATGCTTATCATAGAGTGTGCAGAGGGGTCAAGCTTATAACTTGATAATGTAATAACTCCTGATAATGTAAAAACCTACACCTACAAGAATCACCTCATCCTGACAATGTAATAACTACCTGATAATGTAACAAAGTGTGTTATCATTATCATTGTGTGTAACAGTACAGTGTTAAAGTGTATAACAGTGATGTAATCCACCAACATGCGGTGCGAAGTTTGCATTGATAACTGTAGGCTGTATTGATATGTGACTCTGTTCTGTATTGTGACTGGACCGCTGTGCAGCCCGCCCCCTGGGGTCTTGCTTGGCTATTGGGCAGTCGGGCCACGCTATATGGTTGTGACGCAAGGTAAATCAGATATGGAGTTTGGACATGCAGACCATCACCACTAGGTTTAGCAGCTACTCAAGTACGCTTCAGGTGGAAACACAGAATGGGCAGAGGCTGGGTTTGAGGTAGATCTTTGGAAAGCTGGGGAAGAACTGAGAATGGAGTGGTTGAGGATGTTTAAATCTGATGGGCTGAGAGGAAGGAGGGAGGTCAGAGACCAATAGATGCACAAATTGATGAGTTAGATCTTCAGGGGTTCTAAGAGAAACAGAAAACAGAGGATGGAGGACTGAGGTGGAGGATGTTCATTCGGGTGTGGGGGGTGGGGTTGCTTGAGGAAGGTACAGCTACTGAGGACCATGGGATGGGGGAGGAAGCTTAATCTGGCAGACTGAGAGAAAGGAAGGAGGTCAGAGACCATTTGAGGTGATGCACAAACAGATGACGTACGGATGAGATAGATCTTTAGACGCCCTAAGAAGCAGAGACTGAGGATGAAAGAAGGAATCAAGTTGAAGATGTTCATTTGGGGGATGGGGACTTGAGGAAGATAGGGATACTGAGGATGGGACAGCGGAGGATGGGATGGCTGAGGATGCTCCTTTCAGAGGGATGAGGGGAGGGCGGAGAGGCCAACCTGGGCCAACATTGGGCCACTTTACTTTATTGAAATACCTCATGGAACTCCTGAGAATCTTCGTAAGAAAGTTTCGGGCCACGTGCACTTCGTTCTCGGCAGGCATTGTTTGCGTTACGATATCAACCATTTTCATCTTCCTACACAAGAGGGGAAGAGTAGGAAGGAGGAAGGACACACACACATATACACTCAGTTGTCAAGCCAAAAGTATGAGAAATAGCTGATTTCGCTTGTACACACGTTTAACACAAATGCCATGCATGTTACATCACAAAGATAAAATGATGCTTACAAGGTAACAAACCTTACTGCTAACAAAAATAGAGCCTGGGAAGTCACATCCGGTCTTTTCACCAAAGTCAAACCTTTAGGGCAACACCAGAGTGCCAATGTTTTTTCTTATCCAGAGGTATTCCTGTCCCTACCAGAAACAAACCTCAAACAATTTAAGGTTGAGCTGTGTGCTGCTCTGCCACCTTCCACTACGTCATATGTACTCCCCCCTCTCTCTCTCTCTCTCTCTCTCTCTCTCTCTCTCTCTCTCTCTCTCTCTCTCTCTCTCTCTGGTCAACGGACTTAGTGCCATGTTTTCCCTCAGGTAGGCTAAGACGTGAGGCCGTAGTTATAATTACGCCCGTTAGCGTGAGAAGGCCTCACCTCTTGACCACTTCTCCCTGTACCCAAGGCAGAGAGAGGGAGAAAGAGAAAGAAAGAGAGAGAGAGAGAGAGAGAGAGAGAGAGAGAGAGAGAGAGAGAGAGAGAGAGAGAGAGAGAGAGAGAGAGAGAGAGAGAGAGAGAGAAGGAGTGACAAACTACAAGAGAATACAAAGGCCATCTGGCCTGGTCTCCTGGGGTCTTCAAAGCCCACTGCAAGACAGGAGATTAGTACACTATATGGCTTAGCGTAATTTAGCTGATCTCGTACAGTATTGTCTTCATGCTGTGATAGATTAGCCAAGGCCAGCTAATTTGTACTTTTTTAGTCAGTCAGCAGCCTACAATCTCTCCTTGCCTTGTTAGCACATTAGCTCACTACACACTAGTTTCAGGGATGGATAAAGATTCCATTGGCCCCTGTGCCAGACAACAAGAAAGCCCCCCACCTGTCCTTGTCAATGTTTGAAGGCATTAGTATCAATCATATCTGCAGTCTATCTGGACTGTCTATCGGCAGACTATATCACAAGAGAGATATAATCCGGGAACTGTCGATTCAACATCTTGTGTAGGGGGGTCAATCTCAACTAATTTAACTAAAATAGGCTGCAAAGTTATCTATATCTATATCTATATAAAGCTTTAAGGAAAAGTGGTTTCTCATCTGGTGTCAACATGATGGACTTGTAAACAAACTAAGAGCTTTCATTTGTTTAATAATATGTCATGCACTCCCTTCCCATTAAGCATTTGGGTTTCTAAAAGGCTAGGATTTCCATGCTGTCTTTCATACCGGAAAAATTGTGCAAGGGAACATGGGATTTCGCAGCCTAGTCTCTCTGCTGTCTGTCATTTTTGGCATGTCAACAAAGCTTCGGTTACACTTTACTTGATGAAGGCATCATATGAATGACATAACAGTGTCATAACAGTGTCAAAACAGTTTCATGACAGTCATGGACAAATCATTTTATGGTCATGAAAAGTTGACATTATTAGGGCTGTCTTTACCATAACCGAATATCACTTGACACAATGTTTATAATGATAGGCCTACATGCATGACTGAGATACGACACTGTTATGTCATACGTATGATGCCCAGCATCAAGTTAAGTGTTAACAAAGTTTCTACTGTCACTAGACCACACATAAAGCCAGGTGTTAGTTTCTTTCTGCAGTCTTTCTGTGGTCTGCTTTTGTCATTGTTAGCATATTAGCTTCTCTGTGTAAATGCTAAACTACACACTAGTTAGCAGACATTGGTTGGTTTCTACCGTGAGCATCTGAGGCAGCATGCGAGTTAAAAGGGGCAGAAGGGGGCACAGGCGTCTCCATAGAGATGCAAATGCTTCCTGTTTCTGGTGCCCTCATCGCCACGGATACAGCGGGACTTGCTCAGATATTTGGGAGGAGGGGCTGACTGGAAATACCCCTCCCTCCGCCCCAAATTCTCTAATTCTCTCTACCAACCCCCACCCCCCTTTCCCCCATCTCAAAACTCAAAACTCAAAAAACACACACACACACACACACACACACACACACACACACACACACACACACACACACACACACACACACACACACACACACACACACACACACACACACACACACACACACACACACACACACACACACACACACACACACACACACACACACACACACACACAGGCACTGGGTTAAGCTAAGAGTAAAGTGAGTTTGTT
>NC_085868.1:3134246-3136746 GCF_034702125.1 Engraulis encrasicolus
AGCCTATGGTGTGAGAAATCATCTACACACTAACCACAGAATACCGACACACATGCACACACACAGACACAGACACAGACATGACGGCTGGACAATTCAAACCTCAATCAAAACATACGAGCCTTTCTTCCTGTCTGACACAGGAGGCTGAACTACGGCTGCAGATGGTGTACAGAGCCCAAGTCACGCTCCTCCCTTCAACCAAAGATGAAGAAACCAAAGGTTACACTTAACGCCAAAGTCATACATTTGGCATAACAGTGTCATAGTAGTGTCAAAACAGTGTCATGACACAGACATGAATCATAAACATGATGACATTGTTAGGGCTGTCTTTACCATAACCGAATGTCACTTAATGACAAAGTCATAACATGTTATTATGACATTGACATAATGTTCATGTCAACTGAATGACTGTGTTACAACACTGTAATGACACTGTTATGTCATACATATGACGCCAGCGTCAAGTTAGGTGTTACCAAACAAACAATGATGAAGACTAATGGGGGGTTGTGAGTTGGGCTCTCTATTGTGAACACAGGAGGACACTTGAAGTTCTCAAGTTAGCAAATGAATCTGAGACTGACTACAAGGTCAAATGATTATGTGCCAAATGGGAAAATAAACTCGTTTTAAAACTGGTGAAACTCAATGTCAAAGCGTCAATTCTGACGCCTCCACAAATATTAAAAATCATCCATCTTGAAAGCCTTGGCCTACAACACTGACTCCATTCTTGTACGTAGTACTTTGTATTAACACACAAAATCTGGACAAAATCCGGACATCCATTCAAAAGTTATTACGGAAACAAAAACCTGTGACAAAGATCTTCGGGTAAAGAGGCATAAGGGAGTGTGAGCATTCCTCACAACAACAAAAAGCCCTCCACTACTCCATGTGGCTGCAAACGTGCCAGCGAGCCACACAGCATTACAGCATCATCAGCTGTGCACATTTACACTAATGCTCGCCCGCCAAATCACCTGTGCACGTTTCCCTGGGTGATGGAGGGGCTTTATTGGACGGTCTAGCTAGTACTGCAGGTGCCACACGTTAGAGTGGACAGCTAAATCTGGCACGAGATGAGATGTGCAAATCCTTAAGTCCTCTCTGTATCTTTCTTTCTTTCTTCCTTTATTTCTTTCTTACTGTATGTATTTCTCTTTCTCTACCTTCTTGTTATGTCTCTGAATCTTTCTCTCTCTATCTCTATTCCTCAATGCCGTGTCTCTCTTCAAATCAGTCTCCTTCTGACCCTTTCTTGATCTCTCTCTCCCTCTATGTTTCTGTCTTACTCATTCCATTGGTCTTCCACGCTCTATCTTTTTGCTATCTTTCTCCGAACCTGTCATAATCTCTTTTATCTATCACACTGTTCCCTCCTCTCTCTCTCTCTCTCTCTCTCTCTCTCTCTCTCTCTCTCTCTCTCTCTCTCTCTCTGAAGCTCTTTATCTCCCTCCTATCATCCCTCCGCCAGGTGATGATGTAACCCCTGGCCTGTAAACCTGCACTCTACATCCACACAGCAACACATTTAGATCAATGGTACACATCACAGGTGTCACAGGTGTCAAATGAATGTCTAAGAACACATTAGATTACATTACACTACACTTAGCTGACACTTTTATCCAAAGCGACTTACAGTTATTTACAGGGTATTGGTTACAGTCCTTGGAGCAATGTGGGGTTATGTACCTTGATCTAGGGCACCTTAGTCTGCCTTAGTCATGGCTGACATATGACAACATCTACTATTAGCTGCATATCCCCCACAAAAGTGATGTTAGTCTTCTAACTCTCAGTCATGCACTATATCTCTTTCTCTAGTGTTTTATCAACATCTGAAATGGGCAACGCTTAGTTGCAAAAGGGTGGCAATGGTCAATTTATTTTTTTTAATACTAAGGGGGGCTTTGGTAAGCATATGATACGTTCAAGGGGGTGTTGACAGGCCTGTGATGAGGATAAGGGGGTGCTTGTTCAAAAAAGGTTGAGAATGCTCTATCCTCATGAGACTGCTTGATACATTTGAACAATGCCCAAGCGTCCCTCATGGTTCACTGTTGGGAACCACCGCTCTTACTATCCAAAATGTGTCTGTCACCTGACCTGCACACCTACTCTCTTACCCGATCTCACCTCACCCCCTGACTCAATACATGGAAAGTGCCACACCCCATCCCTGCAGTATATCTACAAGGCCTGGGGTCCCCAAACTTTTCCTTCTTGAGGCCCACTTGAAATGTTCACAAATGTGAGGGCCACGTCTGACCCAATAATGATACATAAACAATACAACTCAAATAGTCAACAGCAACACACACACAAATGCTGTTTCTTTTTTTTTTTTAAAGAAAAGATTTCAAGGCCCACTTGGAACACCTTCAGGCCCACCATTTGAGAATGACAGTACTAGGCAGTATCATCTGATCACTGGGTTCTTTTTTGAGAGCAGGGTTCCAGGGTCTAAAAAATCTGAAGATAACAC
>NC_085868.1:3141746-3144246 GCF_034702125.1 Engraulis encrasicolus
AAAAATGAACCATCTGTAAAATCTAGGCCAGGAATAGCCATTCGACCTGTCTTCATTTAAAGTTCAACTGGGTAATTGTAAGTATAGGTTGAAATCTGCCAGCCAGTTAAGAAATAGGGGGATATGAGACCCCTGGGCAAGGAACCACCAGTCTACCTGTCCCCATTTCAAGCACACCTGAGTAATGTGTTCGTTATAACACTTGTGCATACACATATGGAATCTTTATTGAAGGTCATAAACATGTATGACCTTTTTGTAATCACACAGATGGTTGTACAGCAAATAGAGTAAACACTCCAAACTCTTCATTTACTGAAAACACAGTGCTTACAAGAAAACACGATGAAATCAACCAAAGAGGCCTAATCTCTCTTCCCGGCAGCCTGAGTACAGTAACACAGTATTGGGAAATCCAAATAAAAAATGAGCCACACCATATGCTTATAATAGGTCCTCTAAGTAGTCTTGTGCAATCGTCATGAGAAAAAGTTCAGTCGTGTCAGTGGGAAACAGAGACTTGTTTATAGTGAACCACAAAGTACCAGATTTTCATTTTGAGTAGAATTAACTCTAAAAATGTTACACCGACTAAAGAGTAAAATGAACACTATTTTGGAGTGGGACCAAATGCTATCTGAAGGGAGATAGTTTCAACTCTTTTAGAGTTATATTAACACTGGTGTCCTCTACTGCCCTTATGGGTTAGGGTTAAGGTGGCTCATCTCGATAGAACAACAGGCCTTTCCCTGCCATGGTCCATTAGGCTTGCTGTCACACACTAGTGA
Source organism: Engraulis encrasicolus (assembly GCF_034702125.1). Lineage (NCBI taxonomy): Eukaryota > Metazoa > Chordata > Actinopteri > Clupeiformes > Engraulidae > Engraulis > Engraulis encrasicolus. Next base: position 3,142,535 of record NC_085868.1, read on the forward strand.
CCTACTCTACTTCATTAGGGAGCTCGGAGGGGGCTACTGACTCTGAGGGGACTCCTGCAGAGCATCTTCTGGGACACAGGTGTCATGTGGAGGTAGAGAGATAGCAGCCTTAAAGGGGCACAAGGTAGGATGACGTAGTTTGTGCGGTGCCCATGGCATGCCTGTCTCAAAATCGGCACCGTAATGAAAAAATGCTGTTCAAATAAATTCGCTGTGAGAATGTTTTTCATTGCGGAATGCCAGCAGTTGACACAAATCTGAATGCGGTATGTAAAGCAATTTTTTGTATGAAAGGTGTTTCCCACAACACTCTGTCAAACAACACGTGTTTCCCACACACTCTGTCACTCAACACGCTCTGTCAAAAAGTTGCATTCAGGGTTTTCTGACAGCGGACCGTGGAAGTGGTCGCGAGAGCCATCGTTCACTTACTAATGATTCAAATAACCATCGGCCGACTCGGGACAGTGATTAATTACACTTTTAATCCTACCTGGAGCCCCTTTAACAAGGATACAGAAGAGTTTTGTTGGTCACATTCAATTACTGTGTATGTGTGTGTGTGTGTGTGTGTGTGTGTGTGTGTGTGTGTGTGTGTGTGTGTGTGTGTGTGTGTGTGTGTGTGTGTGTGTGTGTGTGTGTGTGTGTGTGTGTGTGTGTGTGTGTTTGCCTACCGCTATGTGTGTGTGTGTAAAGGTATGCGCTCATGTGTGTCTATAGCCTGGACCCCTGCAGAGTGCCCACTGGGACCCAGGTGCTCCTGTGGAGGTGGTGAGGGCTTGAAGCCAGTCTGGCCATTGCCATCCGCAAGCTTCCACTCAATTCACTGATGGAGATGGCGGCCTTAACGTCTTCATTCAATGGCCTTGTCATCATTCAACCTGGGTAGAGGTTACATGCTAGAGGCTTCCAGTCAACCTAGCCATTCCCTGAATGGCGTAGGGGTGAGGAAGGAGGGTTCAATGATGACGCATTAGATATGTGTAGATTGCACAATATGACCAAACATTACAGATTGAGTAAAATACAAACATTGGGTCAAATACACTGTAAACTCTAGGCTTAACTGAACTCAAGGCTTTCTCAAGTTGAGTTAACTTACAAACTAAAGGTACCAACTTACTTTTTTTACATTTAACTGTCAGCAATGTATTAATGTTCACACGTCAAACTTCAACAGAGTTCACCCCTCCCACCTGTAATCGGTGCTCAATTCCGAAGCTCCAGACCCTCCTGCATTCTACAGTAGTATGAGTGTATGGTAAGATAAGCTTAAAAAATACCATGTAATTTTCCTTTTGAGCCACCACCCTACAGGTCAGAGGAGGAATTGTCACTTATAGAGATGGATTGTAAGTGTTCTCCAGCCAGATGTTAGAGTGCATAGTACTATTAGGGGCGCAGAAAACCACTGGAATCCAAACAAGGCTCCCGCTCACGGTAAAGAGAGTCTATGACCAGCAGCATCCACACCCATATACATATGACATGCCTACACACCCTCACATAGACCAGCCCGGGGGTTCCCAAACTTAACCATGACAAGCCCCCCCGTATACCAATGCATTCCAGCCAAGGCCCCCTTTACATGGGTCGTGCCTTTTTCTTTGCACCCCTTTTCACACCCATAGTCTAGGACTGTGAGGCAGCACCACACTAGGATATATGAAATTCTAATAATAATAGTAGTAATGTTCAAAAATGCAATAGAT
>NC_085868.1:3149246-3151746 GCF_034702125.1 Engraulis encrasicolus
GTGTGTGTGTATGTATCTATGTGCGTATAGAAGTGGATGTGAATGTGTGATGTGAGTGTAGCATCCAACAAAAAAGCGAAGGCTGGATGGCTTAAGCGTCCACGCACAGGGCTTCAGTGATGGAATTTTTTGAACGCTTGCGGAACATTCTTTCCATCACGCGAGTGCGTCCATGGTGTTTTTTCACGCGTACCTGTGAGGGTGAGGACCTCGTCTTCCCAACGCATATCACACAAGAGCTGGCGAGATAAGTCAATATGCTCTTCAGCGGCGTACATACCACAGCAGGAAATCCACTTTGTTTGTAAAAAAAATGTGCAAACATTAACCAGCCACTGAGAAATAAATGGTAAACTTAAGCAGTTTCCTTATAGTTATTTCACGTTCAAACCTGACTAGCTATGATTTTACAGGTATATAGTACTGGTGAGATCTTTTGCGAACCTGATTTGTGTGAACCTTTTATAGCCACTGAGGGGAAAAAATCACCAGCCACATAGTAGTTAATTATGAGATTAGATCGAAATGGATAAACAGAAATGGTTATGGGGAGGAATGGGGAAAGGTATTGTGGTTGGACACTTGTTATTATGGAAAACTTTCTTATTATTTTGTGGCCAAACCCTAGAGGTATTTAGCTGGTGTGAGCCTCCACCCCCTGCTACATAGCCAAGCTGACTGACCTCTGCCTCCTGAATTCCTGTCAAGAGTGGTCACCAGTCAGTCAAAGGCCAGGAGGAGGACGATGACAACAACACAAGTCATCCAAAAAATGCAGCCCTACATGGGAAAGAAAAAACAGCAGCCGGTGTGCTGTCGAGATGGGTAGCTTTTGTAACTGAGGTGTTCCAGTGCAGTCTGTCCCCCTCGGGTCTCGAACTCGCCACCTCCTAGTCAACCTCCTAGTCTAATCTGTCTTTACTTTACATTGCTCGTTGTTGTTTTTAAAATTGTGCTGATTGTTGCTTCTTCTTAATCTGACTGTTTAACCCCTTAGTGCAGAGCCTCTGTTATAACCTTATTGTCACCAAAGTCGTAACGACCAAGTCTTAATCAGTTACGTAACACTCTCTGGATTGTCATAGCAACATCGTTATGATGTAGTTGAGTGTTTTCAGCAAACAGTGACGGGCCTGTCTGCAGTAAGAACCTACGCACTTAGGGCAACGTGCATGCTATGTATGAATTTCTGCAATACAGATATATTTATTATTATGATTATGATTATGATTATGATTATTATTATTAATAATAATAATATAATAATAATAATAATAATAATAATAATAATAATAATAATAATAATAATAATAATGCACTCTTGTCCAGGTTACACAGATGTGTTTTGCTCTGTGTATGGTAGCTTGCTGGCTCAGTTTGATGGGGAGCTCAGCTCATATCGACACCACACCAGTTTAAGATTAGCTTTTGGGAGTTCAGCACATTTACATTGTGCAAGAACATGATAGGGAGTAATAGTCATAGTTTCTGGACCACGAGCACAATGACTAAGCGACAGAGCAGAAGTATTTGCCCGTCTTTGATAAGTCACCCATTTATTTGTGTGTGTGTGTGTGTGTGAGTGTGTGTGTGCATGTGCATGGCAATGTGCTTATGTCTGTCAGTGTGTGTGTGTGCGTGTGTGTGTGTTGTGTGTGTGTGTGTGTGTGTGTGCGTGAGCGCGTGCATGTGTGTGTGTGATTAAGTGACCGTGTGACCTTGATCTATTATACACAGGCAAATTCTGGACGGACCTAATCATCCTGTCTCAGACTTCCTGTGAGTCCTTTTTCACAGAAGACGTCTGACGTCTCCTCACAGAACAGCTGGACAACAGGATAGATACAGGGTAGTTAGAGAAATGTGGTGCGGGAGATAACCAGCCAATCATGGTTCAGAAAGTAGAACATGACCCAAAAAATATCTACCAATTTGAGGTGTGAGAGAACAAAAAGTAAATTTTGCTCAATACAGCACCTGCACCACCAAGACGACTCCGAGTCCTTAAAGAAGAGAACAAGGGAATTGTTGGCTGGGAAGGTGATATCCAGCCAATGACAGTTAGGAAAAAGATACATTGAAAACATAGGAATTTTGAAAGCAAGGAGATATCTGGCAAATTATAGTTTTGGAAACTGCATAGACCCATGGGGCATAGTGTGAAGAAAACATCAACCAATCGTAAGCCAAAGAACATAGGAAGTGAATGTTGACCAATATGGGCACCATAGTATGGCATTCAAATGGCAACACAGTACAGTAGATCATGAGGAGGTTCTCATTTTCCTGCTTCAAAAACAGTGGGCAAGACCAGCCCTCTTGTGACAGTCATGAGGAATAATGCTGTGTGTGTGTGTGTGTGTGTGTGTGTGTGTGTGTGTGTGTGTGTGTGTGTGTGTGTGTGTGTGTGTGTGTGTGTGTGTGTGTGTGTGTGTCTCTCTCTCTCTCTCTCTCTCTCTCTCTCTCTCTCTCTCTCTCTCGCTCGCGCTCTCTCTCTCTC